>NC_047105.1:138265467-138565467 GCF_902500255.1 Thalassophryne amazonica | reverse complement strand
CTGTCAAAAAATCTTCCACGAATGTCACACACCACCCTCATTTCATCTCACGTCGTGCAGGTCGCAACTGAGAGTGTTGATCCGTCTTGATGAGTAGTGATCCTTAATAGAATGTGACAACATCCGTAGTGGTTCCTGTGATGGTTCTTGGAGCCCAAACTGTCATGCGTTATTACAAAGTGATACGGAAACTGTCAAGTTTTGACACGACTTGTAACGCGGCATCACATTTCACTGCACGCCACTACGAATCAGTTTTCTGTCACTTGCGCAAAATTAAACTCGGCTCCAAATGTCGTTCCACAGTTCCTGCTGAAGCTCCTCAGGATGCTCCTGCAGGTATTCCATCTGCTGTTGTAACCTATGAGTGGGAGAACAAGTCTGAGCCAGAGGAACCAGAGGAGCGAGAGGAGACTCACGTGTAGCCAGACATCTCTGCACCTCCTCCAGTCCGGCAGAGGAAGAAGCGTGCGCACAATTAAACCCTGCTGCACTGCATTCAGTTTGACTGCTGACAGCAAGTTGGCTAAAAGTCTAATTTCAGTGCTCTTCAGCGAGCTCCTGCAGGTGTTCCACCTGCTGCATGTGCCTGATGTTTGGGAAAATGCATGAGACGAGAGCCGCATGAAGCCACACATCTGGCTCTGTCCTCCTCCTCCTCTCTGCGCCACTCCATGGCACAGAGCCCAACTATGCATGCAGTCACAAAGTTCTTCTGAAAAACTGGAGCGATCTGAATTCGGTTGGATGAATATGGGTGTGTGTGTGGAGACAATTCACCTCGTTCACAACGTGACACAACTTAACGATGTGCTGTTATGCGCAATAGCGCGCAACAACGCGCAACAACACGGAACACTACTCTTGATCGTGCGTAATGGTTCCTGATAATTCTCCAGCAACACGTGCCATTAATCGTAACGTGTGGTAACAGGTTGCAGCAGTTCCTGAGGACACCTGACACCTCTGCCCTGAATAATCACATTCGTGATCAGCAGCCAAGAATGTGTACTTTGTGGCATTCGTGACTTGTCGTCATTATGTGTAAACGCAGCATTAGACTTTAATAGTTACATTTATAAACAATGTAGGTTAGAAATTGCAGGTTTTACTGCTACAGTGCTGTCAACAGTTAAATATGAGGTCAAAAAGATGTCTTTATTTTAGTCTTTATAAAACAAGTATTCATTGAAGTCAAGAAAAGGTGACTACGTATAAACTGAGTTGTGGCAAAACATGTTACCATTTTCATGTTGGGGTGGTGTTGTCGGCAGCTACTGAAAGTAACTAATAAAGTAACTAGCAATCTAACATAGTTACTTTTAAAACTGAGTAATCAGTAAAGTAGTTAAGTTACTTTTTCAAGGAGTAATCAGTAATTGGATTACTTTTTCAGTAATTGTGGCAACACTGCATAAAACACGTGAGAATAAAAGAAATAAACAAGAATTAGATGCATTATTACTATTGTTACTGTCTGCCAAATATAAATCAAAGAAGAAGAATGGAAAAAAAAATCACCAATAGAAAGACTTTCAGAGCACAGCTAAGGGTTATGTTTGTTGTGTTTCGGACCATCCTTGGGAACAAGCTGCCAGCTGTGTCCTGACACTGATGGTGCCAGATAGGCCAGCAGGCTCCAGCAGCTAGAGTTAAAAAGGCTTTAGCAGCAAGTAGAGCGCTTCGCTCTCAGACTGCAGGCTTACTTGTAGTTCCTAGGGTTTGTAAGAGTAGAATGGGAGGCAGAGCCTTCAGCTTTCAGGCTCCTCTCCTGTGGAACCAGCTCCCAATTCGGATCAGGGAGACAGACACCCTCTCTACTTTTAAGATTAGGCTTAAAACTTTCCTTTTTGCTAAAGCTTATAGTTAGGGCTGGATCAGGTGACCCTGAACCATCCCTTAGTTATGCTGCTATAGACGTAGACTGCTGGGGGGTTCCCATGATGCACTGTTTCTGTCTCTTTTTGCTCTGTATGCACCACTCTGCATTTAATCATTAGTGATCGATCTCTGCTCCCCTCCACAGCATGTCTTTTTCCTGGTTCTCTCCCTCAGCCCCAACCAGTCCCAGCAGAAGACTGCCCCTCCCTGAGCCTGGTTCTGCTGGAGGTTTCTTCCTGTTAAAAGGGAGTTTTTCCTTCCCACTGTAGCCAAGTGCTTGCTCACAGGGGGTCGTTTTGACCGTTGGGGTTTTACATAATTATTGTATGGCCTTGCCTTACAATATAAAGTGCCTTGGGGCAACTGTTTGTTGTGATTTGGCTCTATATAAAAAAATTGATTGATTGAAGTGGGCAAGCAGGCATCGACAAATTCAAGAACAGCAGCGACAAAGGCTGCCAGCAACTCCAGCAGCAAGTGGTCAAGCAGTATCCAGTGAGCTCATAAGCTCTCACAGCTTGAAGACAATGGCTACAACAGCAAGTGAGTGAGCTAGCATACATCAGCAATGGTAGCAGCTCCAGTGGCCACAGCAGCTCCAGATAGCA
Organism: Thalassophryne amazonica; assembly: GCF_902500255.1. Taxonomy (NCBI): domain Eukaryota; kingdom Metazoa; phylum Chordata; class Actinopteri; order Batrachoidiformes; family Batrachoididae; genus Thalassophryne; species Thalassophryne amazonica. The sequence goes on along the minus strand of NC_047105.1, from coordinate 138,562,978 downwards.
GGCTCAAGCGGCAAGTGGGCTAACAGACTTCAGCAACAAGTGAGCCAGTGGAACTCTGGTAGTCAGTGGGCCACTAGCAGGGCAACAGGCCACGAGATCTCCTCCGATTGTGAAGGCTCCAGTGGTCATCAGCCATGGCAGTGGGTGTCTTTTCGGACAGCAGACCTAAGACACCAGCAGCCAAAACTCCCAATGGGACCACAGATGGAACTCGACTGGCACCACAGGAATGAGGGACAGCGGATGAGCTGGGAGCTTGCAGGCACAAACCCAGAAGGATGCTTTGCTAGCTAACCTCAGCCAGCGAACATGTGGTTCGTAAAATGTTTAAAAGTTTTTAAAAAGACTAGTAAAAACATGCTGATAAATTGGTCTGGTCATATAAAAAACCCCTAAACCCTTAAAACCCAGAATAACCCCCAGAATAACCCCCTAAACCCAGTTTAAAAAATGAAGACTGAGAGTAAAATAAAGGTGGATGTGTGTGCTTGTGGCCATCTTGTATTTCTTTTTGAAAGTGGTGACCATCTTTCAAAAGATGCCAGTTTAATTTAAAAGTTCCTCTTTGTGACAATGCAGGATGAGAATGTTTGACACAAGACAACAAATATTTTCAGCATGTCACTCAAACACTGACCTGGCTGCAGTGTTGAACCTCAGAACCACCTCAGTGGTATTCTGCAGCTCAGTACTGCCAGATAAAACTGACAGAGCAATAATAGGGGTCAAAACAATATTCCAATCATATTGAAAGCTATACCACATTATGTATCTAATCACAAAGATTCCAAAAAGGTATAGTTTGGACAATCTGTGATTGAATGTTGTGGAGTTATGGGGTAAAAACAGCAAGCATGGGGACAAAGTTAAAGTTGCTCCAATTATGGTAAAACATTATGCAAATTATTTGTTGAGTTAAAAGGATTTTAAAAAGGAATAGTGTGCACCATGTGTCATGCTTAATTATCATGTTATGGGGTAACATATGAACGATGTCATAGAATCCAATGGACCTCGACATTGTTTGACCTTTACTTTGGAGACCAAACATTCAACACAGTCAGAACTATTCCATTTGTTAATCATATTAGTTCAACCAATAATTTGCACCATGTTTTACCAAAACTGGAGCAACTTTAACTTTTGACCCCTGTACAAACTGAAACTGACCTTTGTCGCCATTCTTGCTGCTTTTACCCATAACTTCAGAACATTCAGTTATAGATAGTCCAAACCATACCTTTTTAGGATCATTGTCATCAGATACATAATGTGGTATCACTTTCAATATGATTTCAACATTTTTTTAAATTTTGATCATGTGCAATTCTTCAATTGACCCTTAATTGGCCCCCTATTGAAAATTCAAATGGCTAATGCTATTTTTCTACAATATGTACCAAAAGGTATACGTAGTCAAATTTTTTGCTTGTAACCGGATTTGAACTGTTCTTACATTTACCTGCTGTACTATTAGAATCAGCCGTAGCTACACACAATCTCAGTTTAACTGCAGCAAAACAAATTAATGCAGCACTGGCTGAGAGAGAGAGCACACATCACCTGTTGCTGGATAAAAGTACTGTAAAAACAAAGCGAGCTGGGGCTGCTTTTTTTAAAATGAAAAATAGTGTTGTGAGGGTCCCAGATTGCAACAGTGAATACAACAATGCTTCAGCGCTCCCTGGAGAGAGAAACATTACACTGTTTGCGGCTCTGTTCCAAGAAGCAGCATGAAAAACAACCTGCGCCACTCGCCGATGGGATGTGCAGCCAAACTGATGTAATTCAAGATGCAATTATCGGAACAAGGCAACATGCATCTTCAGTACTGTGTGCACCGCAGCACAGGCTAACAGTAATGTAGTAGTGTATGAGAAGAAAGGAACTTCATGAAAAAATATGAAAAATAAAAAAATTTAAATAAATCAAGATAACAACCTTTATACTTTGCTGTACAGTTTCCTCTAAAGCATTGATTGTAAATGTCTTTTGATGGGGAGTACATATAAGATGCAGTAAAAACAGAAAACAAGCCAACTCCTTGTGCTGACAAACAACTTTTTAATTTTACCTTTATTTAAACAGGTTAGTCCCATTGAGATCGAGACCTCTTCTTCAAGGGAGACCTGGACAATTATAATTTACTTAACCTGCATGTCTTTTAATGTGAGAGGAAACCAGAGCACCCGGAGGAATCCCATGCAAAACACGGGGAGAACATGCAAACTCCACACAGAAAGGCCACAGATGGGAATCCAACCCATGACCTTCTTGCTGTGAGGCAACAGTGCTAACCACTAATCCACCATGCTGCCAAAGACACCAGTAATTGACAGTAATGACACTAATTTTTGCATTATTGCACCCATATTGGCTTCTCTTCATTGGCTTCCTGTTAATTCTAGAATAGAATTTAAAATTCTTCTTCTTACTTATAAGGTTTTGAATAATCAGGTCCCATCTTATCTTAGGGACCTCGTAGTACCATATCACCCCAATAGAGCGCTTCGCTCTCAGACTGCAGGCTTACTTGTAGTTCCTAGGGTTTGTAAGAGTAGAATGGGAGGCAGAGCCTTCAGCTTTCAGGCTCCTCTCCTGTGGAACCAGCTCCCAATTCAGATCAGGGAGACAGACACCCTCTCTACTTTTAAGATTAGAAATAAAACTTTCCTTTTTGCTAAAGCTTATAGTTAGGGCTGGATCAGGTGACCCTGAACCATCCCTTAGTTATGCTGCTATAGACGTAGACTGCTGGGGGGTTCCCATGATGCACTGTTTCTTTCTCTTTTTGCTCTGTATGCACCACTCTGCATTTAATCATTAGTGATCGATCTCTGCTCCCCTCCACAGCATGTCTTTTTCCTGGTTCTCTCCCTCAGCCCCAACCAGTCCCAGCAGAAGACTGCCCCTCCCTGGGCCTGGTTCTGCTGGAGGTTTCTTCCTGTTAAAAGGGAGTTTTTCCTTCCCACTGTAGCCAAGTGCTTGCTCACAGGGGGTCGTTTTGACCGTTGGGGTTTTACATAATTATTGTATGGCCTTGCCTTACAATATAAAGCACCTTGGGGCAACTGTTTGTTGTGATTTGGCGCTATATAAAAAAATTGATTGATTGATTGATTGATTATTGTTTGTGAAATACGACATAAAGGTTAGCATTTTGGCTCACACTCTCTGGTCCCTTTTCAAATATGGGGACCACCACCTCAGTTTGCCACTCCTTAGGCACTGTCCCAGACATCAACGCAATGTTGAAGAAACATCTCATCCAAGACAGCCAGAGCCTTTAGCATTTCTGGATGGATCTCATCAACCCCCAGGGCCTTGCCACTGTGGAGTTGTTTGACTACCTCAGTGACTTCCACCAGGGAAATTTATGATAATCCTCCATCACCTTCCAGCTCTGCCTCTACAGCTGAGGGTGCTCTGGTCTGATGCAGGACTTCCTCAAAGTTTCCTTCCAGCAGCGGATTACATCCTCAGTTGAGGTCAACAAAGTCCCATCCTGAATGTAGACAGCGTGGATGGTTCCCCATTTTCCCCTGCTGAAGTGCCTCACGGTCCATCAGAAGCACCTTGGTGCCGACCAAAAGTCCTTCTCCATGTTTTCTCTGAACTTTCTCTTCTCTGAATATGCTGCGAGTAACCAGTAGTGGAGGCGGGATTGGCACTGTATAGAAACAGAGCATGAGCTGTTGCCCAATTTCATCTAAGGGCTATAGTAGCTTTGAATTACAATTATTTCAGCTACAAACGACATCCAGCATCTTGTGTGCAGTGTTATATCATCCTCCAAAATACTTGAAAGACTTTATTGCTGAATTTTCTGACTTGCTGGCTGATACTATGCCAAGATATGACAAAGTTCTAATCTGTGGTGATTTTAACATTCATACTTGCTGTTCTTCAAATCAATTAGCTCATGAATTTCAAAGTCTTCTGTCTTCTTGTGACCTGTTACAATCTGTGAATGCCCCAACACACAAGCACGGTCATGTACTGGACCTCATACTCCCTCATTCTCTCCCTGTATCCATTTTGGAAATCTGTGACACTTGCATTTTGTGACCACTTACCCATAATTTTTACCTTTACATCTCCATTTCCCATTGTTAAACCGCTTGCCTCAGCTTGTAGTCGCCGTACCATCACTTCCACTACAGCTGATGAATTTTCTGCAGCCTTCATGGACTCTGATTTTGCTGCTCAGAGAGGGTTAACTTCCTTGGGCCTAGAGGAATTTATTTCCTGTTTAAACTCCACCTGCTCAGGAATATTCGACTTTGTTGCACCATTTACAGAGGTCCATTAAGCCAAAACCAGATCCTTGGTTGAATGACACCACACGTGCCTTAAGAAGGCGCTGCAGACAGGCTGAACGTAGATGGAAAAAAGATAAGTTGCATGTGTCACTAGACATTCTAAGAGACTGTCTTCAGATTATCAGAATGCTGTTAAAGAGGCCAAATGTAAACGCCTTTCAAGTGTCATCTCTGCCAACTGTAATCGCCCCCAAGTGTTGTTTAATACAATTCAGTCAGTTACAAGTCCATCGGATAATGCGTTTAAGAATGCAACAAAATCAACCTGTGATGATTTTCTCCATTATTTTGTTGATAAGGTGGTCTTGGTTAGACAGAGCATAAGCAACTTACCAAATGCTCTCGACCTCCATCACCCCCCTGTTGCTCCTGCTGTGCTTAGTACATTTGATCCAGTGTCACTTTCACAGCTCTCTGATGTAGTACAGAAACTGAAACCTATTAGTTGTCCTTTGGACATTATTCCATCTAGGGTGCTTAAGCAGGTTTTTGATACAGCTGGACCATTTCTTCTTCACTTTTTCAATACCTCTTTAAGGCTAGGGTCTGTGCCAACTGTTTTTAAGCAGGCCGTGGTCAGGCCACTTTTCAAAAAACCCAATCTAGACCCTGTTTTGCTGTCAAATTTTAGACCGGTGTCCCATCTGCCCTTTCTTTCCAAAGTCCTTGAAAAGCTTGTTTTCACTCAGTTAAACTCATTCCTGGTTCAGAATCAAATTTATGATAAATTTCAATCCGGGTTCAGAGCGCGCCATAGGACAGAGTCGGCACTTTTAAAAGTGTAGAATGACATCCTGTTATCTCTGGACTCCAAGACACCTGCGCTATTGGTTATGCTGGATCTCACTGCAGCATTTGATACAGTGGACCATTCCATCCTGCTGACCTGCCTGGCCCAGTAGGTGGGCCTCCAGGGACCTGCAGTGGTTCAGGTCATATGTTTCAAATAGGTCCTTTACTGTTATGATTAATGACCTCTCTTCTTCACCAGCTCCTCTGACCTCCGGTGTGCCACATGGTTCAATTCTTGGCCCTGCCCTTTTCTCGTTGTGCATTATGCCATTTGGTTCTGTTATTGCCCATCATGATTTGTCGTTTCATATGTACGCGGATGACTTACAAATCTATCTGCCTGTGACCTCTTCTTCAGACACACAGTCCATTAATTCCTGTCTTACTGGCATAAAGCGTTGGCTATCACAAAACTTTCTCTGTCTGAACGAGTCCAAAACCAAATTCATTCTCTTTGGATCTTCCAGCCATGCAAATTCAGTTAAAAACATCACTTATTTTGGCTCTCAGCTTAACCACACTGTCAGGAATCTGGGTGTGATTTTTGACTCAGATTTAAAATTCAATAAACAAATTGACTCTGTGGTTAGAGCAAGCTTTTTCCAATTCAGACAGTTAGCCAAGGTAAAACCTTTACTAAATCATAGAGATCTTGAGAAAACCATCCATGCTTTCATTAGCTCACGTCTGGACTATTGTAACGCTCTATACACTGGACTTAATCAAGCCTCTCTCTACTGTGTGCAGTTGGTGCAGAATGCGGCTGCTCACCTTCTCACCAGCACTTGCAAACACGACCATATCACACCAGTTCTTTATTCTCTCCATTGGCTCCCAGTTCAGTTTTGAATACAATTTAAACTCTTGATGTTCGTCTTTAGTTCAATCCATGGCCTCACACCACCTTACCTCAGTGACATTTTAACCCTTCACCAGCCCAGCAGAGCCTTGCACTCCTCAGATCAACACCTGCTGGTGGTTCCAAGGTCAAGGTACAGACAGTGGGGTGATCATGTCTTTGCCATGGCAGGTTCTAAATTCTGGAATTCTCTTCCTCTGGAGTTACGCTTCATCTCATCCCTGCCCCTGTTCAAAGCCAGGCTGAAAACCTATTTGTTTCAATTGGCCTTTGACACATAGAGCTGTGACTCCCTGTGAATTGACAACATTAATACATTTCAGATGTATATGTTTTATTTTTTGGTTGTTTTTAACTGTGTGCAGCACTTTGATCAACTGCGGTTGCTGTAAAGCACTTTAGAAATCAAATTTGATGGATTGATTGATTGATTGATTGATTGATGTGTTTTAATTATTACAATGCGGGGAAATCCCACAGTGACATGCGCCTCGTGGGGGGTGTCCTGTGGGGTGATCTCCTGCATGGCACAATATTCAACAGTATTGTGGTGCGCTGGCACCGAAGTCAGCTGAAGCAATATGTATTTTAATTAATTTCTGTGAGGACAGTATACTGACATCTGTGCTTCACAGTACAGTTATGTGAGGTCATATCCTACAAGCCAGTACAGGTGTTCCCCAGATATGACTTGCGAGCACAGATATCTGACCAGATGCACATCGCAGGGGGACATGCCCACCTCTGTCAGTAGACCTCGGCAGCTCACAGAAAAAGGCTCACTCTGTACCTTCATTCTGTGATTTTTTTTTCTATGTATGTATTATTATGTGTTTGTCCTGCATCTGTCTGATGTCTGTGTTTGTAATGTAGCACATCGCATGCACTGAGCCGTTATTTCTAGCTGGCCAGTGATTGTTCTGCCATGCTGTGTGCGCTCAGATGTGGCTGGCCGATCTCCATATGATCATGTCTGTATATACATACCAGCATTTCATGCAAGTGGCTCCCCCATGCCACATGTGTTTGGGGGATCACGACACGCGCACGCGTGCGATGCACACTGCCACGTGTTGAAGGGTGAGCTGACACTTTGGCATGCCACATATGTGTGGCTTGGTTATGCAACAATCATGGGGCACTTTGACAGTTTTCACAGACAGCTTGAATGTGGTCTGCTGCTGTCTGCTCTTGTACCAGGAGCGCGAATAGCCCCATCTTTTTAAAGTGTCAAGCAAGCGTTGTTACGAATTTGGCTGACACCTGCTGAGAGGGGGATCGAATGACCACTCGCTGTCTTTTAGCCGCTGATGTGAACGAATGGTTGTGGTGACAGGTGTACGAGGCATTTGAGGTGGCTCAGATTTTTCACAAATTTGTTTCAATTGTGTTATGTGTGAAGGGGCCCTTATGTAGCACACAAAAGCTCCAAATGTTTCCTCTTCTACTTCTATAAAAATCTGTAATTGTTAAATCCCTGATTGCATAAATTATTCAGGTGAGATGGGCTTTGTATGCTTTAAATGGGGAAGTGGGGTGAAGTAATCACCAAATGTCATTATTTTACCCATTTGGAGTGCACCATAAAGAGAATGTGCACATCTGTATAGTCTGTGCCTTTTACCTTCTGTAAAATGTAAGGCACATTGGAAAAAGACTTTGCATCTTTGGCTCACTTACATTGTTGCACGCAAAAGAGTTTATGAATGCAGATCAACAAAATAAATAAACCAAACATCTGTTTTTGTATGTGTGATGGTCTTCACAGGGACCTCTTTCAAAAATTCAGCATCACAGCAGTTTGCCTGTCCTTTTCCATCGTCCTTCCCCTTACAGTCCTCACAAAGTGTTTTTCCTTCGACCTCATTGTGCCAGCTCCAACATATGCACCTCTGTGGTACACTATGAAAGAATGCACAACAATAATATACACTGTAAGAGTCACATTCTGTGTTTCTAAAGTGCATGTAATCTCATGGACTGCAAAAGGACATGGATCCAGGTGAAAATGAAATAAAAAAAATAAAAAAAAATCATACAAAATGGTTTCCCCCTGAGTTTGGGCAGGGTACTGCTCCTCTGCCTGCACATTCCTTCTGTTGCAGAGGTGCTTTCTGTTTTACTCTTCCTTTTTAGATATTTAAATATACCTTAGTATACAAGCATAGTTCCACCTTAGAAATGGAATATAATATAAGATATACCTTACTGAATTTTCATGTAGCTTCTGTGAAAGAAAATCAAGTTTTATGGGTGAACGCATCAAATCATGTAGTTTTAACATAGCATGCAGCAACTTAAAATCTAACTTGCTTAGGGAACATAATACAATTCTGGAAAGTATTTCTACCCAAGTAAAATGCTTTAATGTAGCCAGAAACAATTTTGCTGAGTGATCTAAATATACATTTGTTGGGTCAACATGATGAATTTGTGTTACTTTTACTTAATTACCATGTTTCAGGCCAACTAGATTTATAAGGGTAAATGTAAAAAATAAATAAATAAATAACAGTAAGTCCCTTTGGCTGCTTGTTTGTTTGCGCTCAAGGTCGCCACAGCAAATCCAAGGTGGATCTGCATGAATTGTGCCCAACACAGGAAAGTTAAGTTGACATGTAACTATACCATTTTAAAAGTAATTGTAACTACCCTAATGTGGTGATGGCATAGTGGTTAAGCATTGGGCTTCAGACCAGACCTCTGTTCAAAACCCAGCAAGACTGGAAAATTACTAAGGGCCCTTGAGCAAGGTCCTCAATTCCCAGTTACTCCCGGTGGGTTGTAGGCACCTTGTATGGCAGCACCCTGACATTTGTGTGTGTGTCTGTGTGAATGCAAGGCATAATTTCCAAGCACTTTGAGCTTCTGATGCAGATAGAAAAGTGTAATATAAATGCAGTCCATTTACCATTGAATAAATTAAGTAACTCTTAATTATATCAAACACATTTGATGGCCCAAGAACATTACGTCAGTGTGTTATATTTACCCTTAAAGGGCAGGGGGGGTGGCCAAGTAGTTAGTGGACTTGGTTTCAGTACGGAAGGTTCAAACCCCACCCCAGCCACATTTCTCCAAGTAATGGGAAGTTGTGTCAGGAAGGAAACCTGTGCCAATTCAACATGCAGATTCACCTCAGATTTGCTGTGGCAAACTCAAGTGCAAACAAGGGAGCAGCCAAAGGGACCTGCTTTTTATTTTTGTTACATTTATCTTTACAAATCTAGCTGGACTGTACCATGGTAATTGAGTAACCATAATGCAAATTCATCATGTTGATCCAACAAATTTACATTTAGGTCTATATACATCATTCAGGTAACTCACACCTTCACACTTAATATTACTGGGATTACTATTACAAGCCTGACCACCTCCTCTATCATGCATGGTCTGTCTCTGGTTATGTCCTGTTTCTCTCCTGTCCTTGTTAGCATCTTTGTTGATGCCTCAAGCACTGTTTTGGTTTGCACCTTTTTAATGGGGATTTAATTAGTGTAAAACAAAGGGGACAGCAAATTGCTGCCGTCTTACTAAATTACTTAATTTTTTTAAATGTCCTGGATATGACATTAAACTGCATCCAGGCGGAGTGGGGAGGTCATGTGTGGGATCAGTAAAATCCAACCTGAAACCTATAAAAAGTGCACAGTTATGACCGTTATTACCTACTCCGTGACTGGCAAGTGCGGTCGGCGCCACAAAACTGAGCAGGCCCTTGGGTTACTAGGGTTTGGAACTTTCAAGTCTCCAATGGCAGTTGTATCGCAACTGGCAGATAAGAGCAGTGCCAGGCGGGCTGCCATGGTTTTAAGGCGGACCTTGACTGTAATCAAGTCTCTGGCAGCCCGGAGCAAGTATCCCATTCAGAATCAGCTTGCTCCGTAAGGTACCCCAACACCCTGTCAGGCATTGGATGTCACTCCCTTCCTCCTACACTGAGTTTCAGAAGGCATTGAATTACATGAAGGCATGGAAGTCCCCTGGGCCCGACAACATCCCTTTGGAACTCATTTCTCATGGGGGCATAGCCGTGAAGACCAGGCTTTTCATGTTGATCCTGCACATATGGGAGACAAAAGCCGTACCCGCAGACCTGAAGGACGCCACCATCATTACCATCTTCAAGAAGAGGGATCGCTCCATCTGCAGAAATTACTATGGCGGAAAGATCTTTGCACGGGTTCTGCTTGACAGGCTCCTGACCATCGCTGAAGAGGTCCTTCCAGAGTCACAGTGTGGCTTCCAGCCATCTTGTGGCACCACTGACATGATCTGCTGTGCCCGCCTGCTACAGGAGAAGTCCCGTGAGCAGCGACTTCTGGGACTGGGAGAAGGCTTTTGATAGTGTCCCAAGACCATCTATGTGGGCAACCTTGAGACGTTTCGGCTGCTCTGACCACTTCACAGACCTTGTACAGGCCCTTCATGATGGGATGACTGGCTGTGTCGTGGACAAGAACAGTATCTCTGACTCCTTCCCTATCACCACTGGCTTGAAGCAGGGCTGCGTTCTGGCCCCCACCCTCCGCTCTCTCTACCTTGGGGCCATGATCCACGAACTTCCCAACATGACCCCTGGCATCCGACTTCACTGCAGAATGGATGAAGGTCTCTTCAACACTGGGTGCTTTCATTCCCGCCAACTCACCACCCTAGTTACAGTACGGGAGCTGCAGTACGCTGACAACAATGCAACCCCTGCGGACACAGTCGCCGTGCTCCAGGCCACTGTAGATCTCTTTGATGGTGCCTACTCTCACTTTGTGCTTACCTCCAATACTGGAAAGACCAAAATCCTTGTGCAGGGAGTCCCAGGCCATCCCCCTCCAGACACCAGCAACGTACGACTCCATGGTGAAGTCCTTGAGACCATGGAAGCCTTCTCCTACCTAGGAAGCTACCTCTCTAATGACTGCACTATGCACAAAGACACTGATAACAGGATTTGTGCCACACATGCAGCATTTGGGAAGCTCTCCAAATGGATATTTCTGAACCACAATTTCAGTCTCCAGACAAAAATCATGGTGTTCTGAGCCATCATTCTTTCCACCCTCCTCTATGGTTCTGAGTTGTGGGTCCTGTTTATGAGTGATGTAAAAAAGCTGGAGCATTTCCAACAGCAGAAAATTTGTGCAATCCTGAAGATCAAACGGCAAGACCATGTCTCCAATGAATCTGTGCTTCTCCGAGCCAATCTCTCTAGCATCGAGAACACGATGGCCCAAAATCGCCTCCACTGGGCAGGGCATGTCAGAAGAATGCCCACAACCCGACTCCCCCTCCAGATCCTCTTCTCACAGCTCAAATCAGGCACAAGAGGTGTGCCCAAACGACGATTTTGCGACCAACTGAGGGCGACGCTTCATCGTTGTAACATTGACTATGCCAGCTGGGACCCTTGACGAAAACTGCACTGAGTGGAAGCACACCATCATTAAGGGAACAGCCTACATGGAGAAACAACAATGCTGTGAAGTAGAGTACAAGAGACAGCAACATAAAGAGCGGCTTCTCCTTCCTCGCTCACCACCCACTGTTCCCTGCACAAAGTGTTCCCGACTCTTCCATTCTGCTCTGGGTCTGAGCAGCCACATACGACATCGTCACCCCTTGAACAACTGAGGTTGATCTGACATGGTCCTTTAATGCTCGAAAACGAGATTATGCCGATGATGGCTAAAATGTTATATATTCTTAATGATATGATCTGTCTGTGACTCATACACAAATATATGCAGACAAGAGTTTAAAAATGATACGAATTTCTTGCTACAACTGCATTATGAGTAGGTTGACCTAATCAGTGATCCAATTATTTCAGATGCCACTGCAGACTTGGAACACAGTAATCTTTAATGCCAACAGGAAAAAAAAACATAGGAGCAGAAAACGATCCGCCTTCAGTCCTGTTGTGGAGCTCACCCTGAGGGTCAGTAGCAGGCTTCCATTATGTATGGGACCATCATGCACAAAATTTCCTCAGAGCCATTCACCTGAAAGAACCAGAGTGCCTCTGTAAATTGACACAGTTGAAATGTTGAAAATCAAGCTCAAGATGTCCAAATATTTCAACTCCAATATATATATATATATATATATATATATATATATATATATATATATATATATATATATATATATATATATATTCCCCATTTTATTAAAATAAAGAAATTATTGAGTTATAAAAAGTCAAAGCAAACATCTTGTTTTCTTTGTTGATGTATGTACCATATAAAGAAATTACACAATCTGAAATTCTTGTTAGAAATTGCTGAAAAAATCATGTAAGTGAAATGTTTTATTGCCACAAAAAAAAAAAAAACCTTTGTGCAATATTTTAATTTGGAAATGTAAGCAGTGATTCTGTTTATAAAAGAAAGTAAGACAAGTAGATTCCCTGTTTGGCAATGCCACTGTGAACCTTCCCAATTAAAAAAAATAATAATTAAAAAATGCTTTTATTGAGAATAGCATTTGTGACATCACAAGTTGTACTACCAGTAGAGCCAATAACAACCAAGCTCCAGCTGTGAAATTAAGACAAAAACTGAGGTTTTTCAAACCATTTAAAGATTTCACACTTATCCCTGCTCAGTAAGGCAGTTAATGGCTGAAGGAAACCGTGCATTTCACATATGTGTTTCTATTGCACAGTGCAATCGAAAGTGTCAATACTCCAGGAGTAGTCACTGTATCAGGGCTAATGTTTCCCCACGAGACAACACCATGTGAAAGGAAACATTATCCAAGAAGCATCATGTAAAATGCATCAGCTATCACTGACCAAGGAAGCTACAGCACACTGTGGGCAGCGACCGAGAAAATGTTTGTGTAGTACGCCAACCATGTGGCAATAAAAGCCCTCTCAGGTGTTGGCTGTGTAAAGAATTTAAGGGAGACTCATACAACATCACATGTGGTTTCCACAAGTCAAGTCAAGTTGCTGTATCCCTTGAAAACATCCAGAATCAGTTGTATTTAAATCCCTTTTCCTACCTTTAACCAGGATCTTTGATCCTTAACTTAGATTCTGATCACTAATCTTTGATGGGTGACCTTTAATCCTGATTGCACATCTTTGATCTTGAACTTTGATACTTATTTCTGGCATTTTATATTAATCTTTGATACCAGCTGCTGACCTGTGTTAGTGATTTATCTTTATTTATGAACGATAATCTTGTTCACAAGCCCTGATCATTATTTTTGATCATGATCACTCTTCTTGCTGATCTTTCATCTTGATTGCCTATTTTTTAAAGATGACCTTTGATCCTGATCGCTGTTATTTATCCCTGATTTGTGATCCTTGTGTTGTGTGGGCCGCTGAAGAGGAGGTACTGCTGGCCCACCACCACCAGAGGGCGCCCTGCCTGGAGTGCGGGCTCCAGGCACCAGAGGGCGCTGCCGCATCATGGGAGTAATCTGGGTGACAGCTGTCACCCATCACCAAACACAGCTGTTTCCACTCAGCACCGAGGTATATCAGGAGGACGGCGTCTCCACCTCAGTGCCGAGATATCACCTAAGACCAAGGTAGTATTCTCTGCAGGTATACTTTGCATTATTCACTAAGACTGTCAAAACCGTTTTTTCAGGACTGGTGACTACTAAGAACCTTATTCCTTGGATAAGTACTCACCTTCCTGCTGAACTTTGTCAAGAGGTGGAGGCGGCTTCTCCCCTCTCTGTAACTGGGTGCGTTCATCCACTCCTGTGTGTTGTTGCTCTCTCCTGCCAGCAGTACCGGATCCGACGAGCGGAGGCAGTGGCCACCTGGGAAGTCGGGACTTGGCGGTTCCAGTATTTCCAGGGTTCGGTGGCAGAGGAGATCTGGGTGGTTCCGGTTCGACTGAGACGGACGTCTCCTACCTTCGAGCCTGCCCACACGACACCAGCGGATTCGACCCTAAATTGTGTTTGTTATATTACTCTTGCTTGTTCAGTAGTAAATCTTGTTATTTACTTTCTCCATTGTCCGTTCATTGCGCCCCCTGTTGTGGGTCCGTGTTCCAACACTTTCACAACAGGATATCTCGGCCAGCGTCATGGACCCCGAGGGGCGTCAACCGGCTGTTGAACGGCCAATGGAAGACCAAGACGCGGCGGAGGCTTCGGGAGGGGTAATCGGCGAGTTGCAGCGGATCCTCACCGCTTTCACCTCTCGGATCGATTCAATGACCGAGCAATACGTTCTCCTAAACCGCAGGGTGGAGGCTCTCGCCGCACAAGTGGAGGCGCGCCCTTCGGGCGCCGCTGCGGCTCTCCCTCCCGAGGACCCTGCGCGTGAAAGTGACGTTCCACTGGTCGTTCAACGGTCCCTTCCTCCGTCCCCAGAAGCATACATAAGCCCTCCAGAACCGTACGGAGGCTGTGTGGAGACGTGCGCGGATTTTCTGATGCAGTGTTCGCTCGTCTTCGCACAGCGTCCCGTAATGTACGCGACTGATGCTAGCAAAGTAGCTTATGTAATAAATCTGCTTCGCGGGGAGGCACGCGCTTGGGCTACAGCGCTCTGGGAGCAGAACTCACGGCTCCTTCATACGTACGTTGGGTTTGTACGGGAGCTCAGAACGGTGTTCGACCATCCCAACAGAGGAGAGTCCGCTTCAACCGCGCTACTGTCAATGAGACAGGGGCGTCGGAGCGCAGCTGCCTATGCAGTCGCCTTCCGCATCGCGGCGGCGAGATCCGGCTGGAATAGCACTGCCCTCCGCGCCGCCTTTGTAAACGGACTGTCACTGGTCCTAAAAGAGCATCTGGTGGCGAAGGACGAACCGCGGGACTTAGACGGGCTCATCGATCTAGTCATACGACTCGACAACCGGTTAGAAGAACGCCGTCGGGAACGAGGCGAAGGGCGTGGCCAGGCACGCGTCGTCCCTCTCCCTTCCGGTTCCGATCGAGCACCGCCTTCCCCACGCTCCACAGCCCCTGCGCTCCGTGGGGTCACAGCTCCCCCTACTGACGAAGCTAGGGACACGAGTAGGGCAACATTTAGGGCACCAGATGCACAGAGGAGATGGACCCACGGAGCGTGTCTTGTTTGTGGTTCAATAGAGCACCATGTGAGAGACTGTCCCGAGCGGTCAAACGCCAAATGCCCGCCCCTAGAGACTGGGCCAGGGGTGGGTCAAAACATTCACGTGGGACACACCCACATTGCTACACGACTCCCAGTCACGATCCTGTTTGAGGATTCAACCCTGAAGGCCCCAGCACTGGTGGACACGGGCTCTGAGGGGAATCTGCTTGACAGTAGATGGGCCAGGGAGATAGGGCTCCCTCTGGTGGCTCTTACCTCGCCTGTGCAGGTTCGGGCACTAGATGGCTCCCTACTCCCACCAATTACGCACAAGACACCTCCAGTAACTCTGGTGGTGTCAGGTAACCACCGGGAGGTGATCGAGTTCTTCGTGACTAAGGCCACCTCCCGTGTGGTTTTAGGGTTTCCATGGATGCTTAAACACAATCCCCGGATTGATTGGCCGTCCGGGGTAGTGGTTCAGTGGAGCGAAACCTGCCATCGGGAGTGTCTCGGTTCCTCGGTTCCTCCCGGCTCCCAAGCTAAAGAGGAGGTCCGAGTCCCGCCCAATCTGAAGGCGGTGCCAGCGGAGTACCATGACCTCGCTGACGTGTTCAGCAAGGATCTGGCTCTCACGCTTCCTCCCCACCGCCCGTATGATTGTGCCATCGATTTGGTTCCAGGCAGTGAGTTCCCGTCCAGTAGGCTGTACAACCTCTCACGGCCGGAACGCGAATCAATGGAGACCTACATCCGGGACTCATTAGCTGCCGGATTGATCCGGAATTCCACCTCACCGATGGGCGCAGGTTTCTTTTTTGTGGGTAAAAAAGATGGCGGGCTTCGTCCATGCATTGATTACAGGGGGTTGAACGAGATCACGGTTCGCAACCGATACCCGTTGCCCTTGTTGGATTCAGTGTTCACTCCCTTGCATGGAGCCAAAATGTTCACCAAGCTGGATCTTAGGAATGCGTATCATTTGGTTCGGATTCGGAAGGGAGACGAATGGAAGACGGCATTTAACACCCCCTTAGGTCATTTTGAGTACCTGGTCATGCCGTTCGGTCTCACTAACGCTCCCGCGACTTTCCAAGCGTTGGTAAACGATGTCTTGCGGGACTTCCTGCACCGGTTCGTCTTCGTATATCTGGACGATATACTCATCTTTTCCCCGGATCCTGAGACTCATGTCCGGCATGTCCGTCAGGTTCTGCAGCGGTTGTTGGAGAACCGGCTGTTTGTGAAGGGCGAGAAGTGTGAGTTCCACCGCACTTCTTTGTCCTTCCTGGGGTTTATCATCTCCTCTAACTCCGTCGCCCCGGACCCGGCCAAGGTTGCGGCGGTGAGAGATTGGCCCCAACCTACAAGCCGTAGGAAGCTGCAACAGTTCCTCGGCTTTGCAAATTTCTACAGGAGGTCATTAAGGGCTACAGTCAGGTAGTTAGCCCCTGACAGCCCTGACCTCTCCAAAAGTTCCCTTCACCTGGTCGGACCGGTGCGAGGCCGCGTTCAAGGAGTTGAAACGGCGCTTCTCGTCTGCACCAGTTCTGGTGCAGCCCGATCCTAGTCGCCAGTTAGTGGTTGAAGTGGATGCCTCGGACTCAGGGATAGGAGCGGTGCTCTCCCAGAGCGGGAAGACCGATAAGGTCCTTCACCCGTGTGCCTATTTTTCTCGCAGGTTGACCCCCGCTGAGCGGAATTATGACGTCGGCAATCGGGAACTCCTTGCTGTGAAAGAGGCCCTCGAAGAGTGGAGACATCTGTTGGAGGGAACAGCCGTGCCATTCACGGTTTTCACTGACCATCGGAACCTGGAGTACATCAGAACCGCCAAGCGTCTGAACCCCAGGCAAGCCCGCTGGTCACTGTTCTTTGGCCGTTTTGACTTCCGGATTACCTACCGCCCCGGGACCAAGAATCAGAGATCGGATGCATTGTCCCGGGTGCACGAAGATGAGGTCAAAACGGAACCGTCGGATCCCCCGGATCCCATCATCCCGGAGTCCGCTATCGTGGCCGCCCTCACCTGGGACGTGGAGAAGACCGTCCGGGAGGCCCTGACCCGTGTCCCGGACCCCGGAAACGGACCAAAAAACAGACTATACGTCCCACCAGAAGCTAGGGCTGCAGTCCTGGACTTCTGTCATGGTTCTAAGCTCTCCTGTCACCCAGGGGTGCGAAGGACCGTGGCAGTCGTCCGGCAACGCTTCTGGTGGGCATCCCTGGAGACCGACGTCCGGGACTACATCCAGGCCTGTACCACCTGTGCCAGGGGCAAGGCAGATCATAGAAAAACCTCAGGGCAACTACAGCCATTGCCCGTGCCTCATCGCCCCTGGTCCCACATCGGCCTGGACTTCGTCACGGGTCTCCCGCCGTCCCAGGGAAACACTGTCATCTTCACGATAGTGGACCGTTTCTCCAAGGCGGCCCACTTCGTGGCCCTCCCGAAGCTCCCTACGGCCCAGGAGACAGCGGACCTCCTGGTCCACCACGTCGTCCGTCTGCATGGCATACCATCAGACATCGTCTCCGATCGCGGTCCCCAGTTCACCTCACATGTCTGGAGGAGTTTCTGCCGGGAACTGGGGGCCACGGTCAGCCTCTCGTCTGGGTACCACCCCCAGACCAACGGGCAGGCAGAGCGGGCGAATCAAGAACTGGAGCAGACACTTCGCTGTGTGACAGCCGCGCACCCGACGGCCTGGAGTACCCATCTGGCCTGGATCGAGTACGCCCACAACAGCCAAGTGTCATCAGCCACCGGCCTCTCCCCGTTTGAGGCGTGCTTGGGTATCAGCCCCCCTTGTTTCCGGTGGTTGAGGGAGAGGTCGGTGTGCCCTCGGTCCAGGCCCACCTACGGAAGTGCCGTCGGGTGTGGCGGGCCGCCCGCTCTGCTTTGTTGCAGGCCCAGACGAGGGCGAAGAAACATGCAGACCGGCGACGGGCCCCGGCTCCCAAGTATCGTCCTGGGCAGGAGGTCTGGTTATCCACCAAGGACATTCCCCTACAGGTTACCTCTCCTAAACTGCAAGAACGATACATCGGACCATATAAAATCCTCAAAGTCATCAACCCCGCCGCAGTGAGGCTCCAGCTTCCGGCCTCACTGCGGATCCATCCAGTTTTCCATGTTTCCCGGATCAAGCCTCTTCGCACCTCACCCCTCTGCACCCCGGGTCCGGCACCGCCTCCTGCCCGGATCATCGACGGAGCACCGGCTTGGACTGTCCGCCGGCTCCTTGACGTCCGTCGAATGGGCCGGGGTTTTCAGTATCTGGTGGACTGGGAGGGGTACGGCCCCGAGGAGCGCTCCTGGGTGAAGAAGGGCTTCATCCTGGACCCGGCCCTCCTGGCCGACTTCTACCGTCGCCATCCGGATAAGCCCGGTTGTGCGCCAGGAGGCGCCCGTTGAGGGGGGGGTCCTGTTGTGTGGGCCGCTGAAGAGGAGGTACTGCTG
Organism: Thalassophryne amazonica; assembly: GCF_902500255.1. Classification (NCBI taxonomy): domain Eukaryota; kingdom Metazoa; phylum Chordata; class Actinopteri; order Batrachoidiformes; family Batrachoididae; genus Thalassophryne; species Thalassophryne amazonica. Next base: position 138,544,505 of record NC_047105.1, on the reverse strand, counting down.
GCCCACCACCACCAGAGGGCGCCCTGCCTGGAGTGCGGGCTCCAGGCACCAGAGGGCGCTGCCGCATCATGGGAGTAATCTGGGTGACAGCTGTCACCCATCACCAAACACAGCTGTTTCCACTCAGCACCGAGGTATATCAGGAGGACGGCGTCTCCACCTCAGTGCCGAGATATCACCTAAGACCAAGGTAGTATTCTCTGCAGGTATACTTTGCATTATTCACTAAGACTGTCAAAACCGTTTTTCAGGACTGGTGACTACTAAGAACCTTATTCCTTGGATAAGTACTCACCTTCCTGCTGAACTTTGTCAAGAGGTGGAGGCGGCTTCTCCCCTCTCTGTAACTGGGTGCGTTCATCCACTCCTGTGTGTTGTTGCTCTCTCCTGCCAGCAGTACCGGATCCGACGAGCGGAGGCAGTGGCCACCTGGGAAGTCGGGACTTGGCGGTTCCAGTATTTCCAGGGTTCGGTGGCAGAGGAGATCTGGGTGGTTCCGGTTCGACTGAGACGGACGTCTCCTACCTTCGAGCCTGCCCACACGACACCAGCGGATTCGACCCTAAATTGTGTTTGTTATATTACTCTTGCTTGTTCAGTAGTAAATCTTGTTATTTACTTTCTCCATTGTCCGTTCATTGCGCCCCCTGTTGTGGGTCCGTGTTCCAACACTTTCACAACACCTTGTTGAAGGCCTGTGTTCAAGATCTTTGATCTCTAGTGCTTAACCATGATACAGATGCACACTTGTCACTGCTGATCTTTGATGCTATTTACTCATACACTCAACAAAAATATAAACGCAACACTTTTGGTTTTGCTCCCATTTTGTATGAGATGAACTCATAGATCTAAAACTTTTTCCACATACACAATATCACCATTTCCCTCAAATATTGTTCACAAACCAGTCTAAATCTGTGATAGTGAGCACTTCTCCTTTGCTGAGATAATCCATCCCACCTCACAGGTGTGCCATATCAAGATGCTGATTAGACACCATGATTAGTGCACAGGTGTGCCTTAGACTGCCCACAATAAAAGGCCACTCTGAAAGGTGCAGTTTTATCACACAGCACAATGCCACAGATGTCGCAAGATTTGAGGGAGCGTGCAACTGGCATGCTGACAGCAGGAATGTCAACCAGAACTGTTGCTCGTGTATTGAATGTTCATTTCTCTACCATAAGCTGTCTCCAAAGGCGTTTCAGAGAATTTGGCAGTACATCCAACTAGCCTCACAACCGCAGACCACGTGTAACCACACCAGCCCAGGACCTCCACATCCAGCATGTTCACCTCCAAGATCGTCTGAGACCAGCCACTCGGACAGCTGCTGGAACAATCGGTTTGCATAACCAAAGAATTTCTGCACAAACTGTCAGAAACTGTCTCAGGGAAGCTCATCTGCATGCTCGTCGTCCTCATCAGGTCTCGACCTGACTCCAGTTCGTCATCGTAACCAATTTGAGTGGGCAAATGCTCACATTTGCTGCCGTTTGGCACGTTGGAGAGGTGTTCTCTTCACGGATGATGCGAAGGAGATGTGTTGCACTGCATGAGGCAAATGGTGGTCACACCAGATACTGACTGGTATCCCCCCCAATAAAACAAAACTGCACCTTTCAGAGTGGCCTTTTATTGTGGGCAGTCTAAGGCACACCTGTGCACTAATCATGGTGTTTAATCAGCATCTTGATATGGCACACCTGTGAGGTGGGATGGATTATCTCAGCAAAGGAGAAGTGCTCACTATCACAGATTTCGACTGGTTTGTGCACAGTGTTTGAGGGAAATGGTGATATTGTGTATGTGGAAAAAGTTTTAGATCGTTGAGTTAATCTCATACAAAATGGGAGCAAAACCAAAAGTGTTGCATTTATATTTTTGTTGAGTAATTGATCCTGAACATTGGCCAATTGATTGTTGACCTTTAATCTTGTTCAGTCACCTTTAACCTATATCTTCTATCCTGATTGTTAAGAAATTATGTTTTCGACATTTCCTGTCTTGATCTTTCATATTGATTCCTTTGACCCTAATGGCTTCTGCATTGGATCCTTGATTTTGATCTTGACTTCTGTGATCCTGATTCTACCTGTCTGTCTGTACATCAGTTATTGGATCATTGGTAACTGTAACTTAGTAAATTGCCATCACTGAGCAACTTTGGAGTAACTGTAATCAGTGATGAAGAGCTGCTCAGGACCTTGAAGCAATAATAACTGAGTACTTGTAAGCAGTTAACCAGTGAGTATCTGACTGTACCCTACTTGTTATATATGACATCATTCACAACAAAAAATGTTTAATTTGTATTTGAGTGTTATATTTAAAACCCAGAGGAAGCAATGAAAGAAAACCAAAGTGACTGTGAATAAATGTCCCTGAGGAAAATCCAGATGGCAGTTTGCAGTTTTATTTGTTATTTCCAGTGGATTTTTACTGTCCATCTTCTTCCACCTCTCTCGGACCTGTCCAGGAAACACAAAGAGAATAGTGATGTCCTGCAGATTTGATGCTGCCCATTGATGTTTTACCTTTGGCAGCCATAAAGAAAATGTATGGCTCAAAGTGTTAAAGTGGACCAACACCTGCACACTGTATTGCAACGGACAAAGAGACTAAAGGAAAGCCTGCATGATCATTGCTCATGAGCAATCTCAGCCTCCCACGATGCCCTTGGCCTGTGTCTTGCAATTGAATTTGGATGTAAACAGCATTATTAGCATGATTATTACTGAACCACAGATGAAAAGAAGCTGCATAATGTGCATCAGTATACTTTATGCACATTGTGAATCCTGCAGCTTGAGATCATTAAACTGCACTATGGCAGCATATCAGCAGGCATTAAAAGGAACGGATGTTCCTTTTCACAGTAGCACTCAACATTCCTGAGACATTGCTCAAGCGGGAACTGATCACAGCTCTGCTCTCATATCAATGTGTCAGGCCCTTTGTCCTTGAGTTGCACCCTGGAACTAATTTGCTGGTGCTGAAAAGTGAGCAGCGAATGCTGCAAAAACACCCATTAAACTGACATTCAGTGTTATGTTCACTTGTCTTTCAAAACACCAAAGGGCCCCGGTTCCAAACCCCAAAGAGAGGAAGTTCATAAGTGAAATCTCTTGATCCCTGAGAAAGAGAGAAGAGGCAATAATTACCGGCCAACACATCTGATTTATAGTGTGCAGTCGAGTCCCCTGGCATGCTTATAAAATACTCTCAAGACCAGGCTGAGCGAGATGCAAGGCAGCATCATAATTTTCTTACTTCCACAGTTCAACCCACTCACGGAATTCAGCCCAGTATTTCAGGGTTAATTTGACAGCATGAATATTTAACTTCACATTTACTTTATCAAACTTACTGGCAGAAGTAAACTAAATACACGAAATGCTCCAATGAAATGACCTAATATGTCCCATTTGCTGTCAAACTATAAATCATGTGTTATTACTTCAAACAAGGGGCAGAGCTTTTGTGATTGTCTGCAGATGGCATAAGAAACAGTAGTGGGCAAATTTTTTGTGGCCCCCAAATGCAATACGAATGCTATCTGAATGCCCTGAGTGGCTCCCCCCATGCAACACAAATGCGGTCTGATTGAATGGATTGGCCCTGAATGCAACAAAAATGCTGTTCGAATGTCCCGAGTGGCCCGCAAATGCAAAATGAATGAGGCTGGAACATTCCAGCTGCGCCTCAGCTGTGGCTGGAACACAATGACTGCAACACCAGACATTGTAAAAGGGCAATCAAACAGTGTTCTCACCGATCATTACACTCACACACATACACACACAAATAAACCATAAGCAACTGACAGCACATATGGGGGCCAAGAACCGGCAGGGCAAGATGAAGGACCTCGCCATGGTCCGTGGCCAGGGATGGGGCCGTCGATGCACTACAGGCCGGGAAGGCCAAACCAAGCCATTCACTGACTTGCACTAGGGTGCTGCAACACCAGCCGGCCACGTGTCCAGCCAAACAGAGATGTGATATGGTGATGGCCAAGTTCACTGAGGAGAAGGAAAGGAGATGGTTGACATGTTCCAAGCACCAGAACAGGGGTGCCTCCTTAATAAGAAACATCCACATTATGTGAGGAAGGCACATAATGACCGGGAGATGGGCAAGCGCGTGGACCAACTCCACAAAGGGTACACAAACAGGAGGAAAAGGTTCGGGAAGCTCAAGGTGACACCATCCGGCACGGGATCCAAGGATCTGACGGCGAGGGACACCTGGATCCTGTGTCACTTTAGGTTCTTGTCGTTATCTAGACGAAGATGAGAGTGACCATCCGTGTAAGTATTGCTATAAATCCATGTGTTGTGGACATGCTGTGTGTAGAGTCCCATCATACAGAGAATAGCAGCAACAGAGAATATGTTACATTTTTGGTGCAAATTGTGCAGAACTATGGAAGTGACTATTAAACAGTGCACCATAACTATGATGTCACTGCACAGACACGGGACAAGTTTGGGAGTACTTTGGATATTATTTGGACAGTACCACCTTGGGGATGTATGGTGTATGTGTATGTGTGTGTATTGATGTTGTATAGAGAGGTAGACGTATGAGTAATGGCCCCCAATATCAAACTACAAGTGAAGGTCATAGGAGTATGACTGACATATGAAGCAGCAAATAAGGAGTGAGGATATTGATGATTGTGAATACATGTAATATAGGACCAATAATATGGGTCATCCCATGATGCCTGGAGTAAATCTGAACATACTTGTAACAATGTTGGGCCTGTCAGTTGAAATGATGTAACTGCCCTGATCAGGTGGATAGAAGGAAGGGGCTTTAAAATACACCACTGTAATGTCTGTAAAACCTATATTTAATGAGTGATCAGAGGCAATGGATCCATACATACACACATAATACATTAACATACACATGCACACACATGGTAGTTTACCTATCCTCCCCTAAGTAGGTTTAATCCAGGTTGCACATAAACCTTTTTTGGTTGGGACCCAAATGCAGGGACCAAAAAGGAGAGCTGAAAGAATTAGCCAAGGGATTTATTTGACATTCAAATGTGCCCCAGAACTTGGAATGATAATGTAAATGAGACCGGCAGAGTGAAGACACAGCCCACACAGTTGTGGAACCAGGGGGCCGCAGCCCAACCAGAATCAGAACCAGGATGATGAGTGGACAGGGGAGTCCACGCCAGGATACGAGGTAGTGAAGGAACCAGGTGTCCCCCTGCAAGCTTTTGACTAGGATTCTGGAGGAGGAAAAAAATAAGTGAGTGGTGTGCATACTATGTGAGCACAATTGATGGTTCAATGTGAAGTTCAAAGTGTAGAGACACAGGAGGCACATGAAGCGTGGCTAGTATCGAACGTATCAGCTTGAAAAGCAGATTAAAAAAGCCTCTGAGCATGGGAGCTCAAATAAGGCTGCAGAAAAATAACAGCACCCAGAATGTGGCGTGTTGGAGTTCTTAAAAAAAAAATGACATAGGAAGACACAAAATTCTGAGCAGTCAGAGAGGCCAGGTTTACCAGGTAGGAATCTTTGTTTCTGGCGAAGAAGATGCGAAGAGCCAGGGCTTTTATACAAGTGTGGCAATGAGAAGCAGGTGTGTTGATCAGCTTGAGGCACACCACCTGTACAGGGGAGAACAGAGGCAGAGTCCAGCAGCAGTGTTCCATAATTAGATTGTTAATTAACAGAGATTTTGAGGACAGTGACCTTATGTTCATCAGACCAAGAGTAAGGATCTCAGTGGGGTTGACTGTTGGGATTTGGGGGTGGTTCCAGAGTCGCATATATAAGATGCCTAAAATTACAGTGGGGCCAAAAAGTATTTAGTCAGTCCCTGATTGTGCAAGTTCTCCTACTTAGGAAGAAGAGAGAGGTCTGTAAATTTCAACATAGGTACACTTCAATTATGAGAGACAAAATGAGAAAAAAAAAATATCCACAAAATCACATTGTAGGATTTTTAAAGAATTTATTTGTAAATTATGGTGGAAGAATTATGGTATTTGGTCACCCACAAACAAGCGAGATTTCTGGCTCTCACAGACCTGTAACATCTTCTTGAAGAAGCTCTTCTGTCGTCCACGTATTACCTGTATTAATGGCATCTGTTGGAACTCTTATCCGTATAAAAAACACCTATCCACAGCCTCAAACAGTCAGACTCCAAAATCAACCATGGCGAAGACCAAAAGAGCTGTTGAAGGACACCAGGAAGAAAATTGTAGATGTGCACCAGGCTGGGAAGAGTGAATCTATAATAGTCAAGCAGATTGGTGTGAATAAATCAACTGTGGGAGCAATTGTAAGAAAATGGAAGACATACAAGACCATTGATAATCTCCCTCGATCTGGGGCTCCATGTAAGATCTCATCCCATGGGGTCAAAATGATCATGAACGGTGAACAAAAATCCCAGAACTACATGGAGGGACCTGATGAATGACCTGCAGAGAGCTGGGACCAAAGTAACAAAGGCTACACACTACGCAGAGAGGGACTCAAATCCTGCAGTGCCAGGTGTGTCCCTCTGCTTAAGCCAGTACATGTCCAGGCCCATCTGAAGTTTGCCAGAGAGCATATGGATGATTCAGAAGAGGACTGGGAGAATATCATGTTGTCAGATGAAACCAAAATAGAACATTTTGGTAAAAACTCAACTCGTCGTGTTTGGAGGAAGAAGAATGCTGAGTTGCATTCCAAGAACACCATACCTACTGTGAAGCATAGGGGTGGAAACATCATGCTTTGGGGCTGTTTTTCTGCAAAGGGGACAGGACGACTGATCTGTGTTAAGGGAAGAATGAACGTGGCCACGTATCGTGAGATTTTAAGCCAAAACCTGCTTCCATCAGTGAGAGCATTGAAGATGCCACGTAGCTGGGTCTTCCAGCATGACAATGATTTCAAGGTCCTCGAGTGGCTAAGCCAGTCTCCAGACCTCAACCCCATAGAAAATTTGTTGAGGGAGTTGAAAGTCCATGTTGCCTAGCGACAGCCCCAAAACATCACTGCTCTAGAGGAGATCTGCATGGAGGAATGGGCCAAAATACCAGCTGCAGTGTGTGCAAACCTGGTGAAAACTTACAGGAAACATTTGACCTCTGTCATTGCCAACAAAGATTATGTTACAAAGTACTGATTGACTTATGTTCCACCATAATTTACAAATAAATTATTTAAAAATCCTACAATGTGATTTCCTGGATTTTTCTTTTCTCATTTTGTCTCTCACAGTTGAAGTGTACCTATATTGAAAATTACAGACGTCTCTCATCTTTCTAAGTAGGGTAACTTGCACAGTCAGGGACTGACTAAATACTTTTTGGCCCCACTGTAGGTTTCAGTTTAAGAAATTCCATGTGGGTGGTAGGTAACAGAAACAAAATATTTGATATTCCAGGAACAGCCAGCGGGCCATCCACAATTTTAACATCATCCAATGTAACAATACTGTATTAAGTTTGCAAAGCATATCCCTCTATGATGTTTATAGACACATCTGCGGAAACAGACCACAGTCTTAACTTGATGAATTTCCCTCCTTGCCACATAAACTGGACTGCCACCATAGAGGATTATCTGGACTAATTTTCATGCTGAGCTCATGGCTTCCATGCCCACATAGGTCATAAGCCCTGGAGGTTCTTTAATCACTTGCTCTGTGGTCCGATGTAGATTCCTAATGTTATCCTCCCTGTATAACTCTATCTATGTTCACAGACAAGATAGCGGCACCTTCCCCAGTAGGGTGAAGACTGTCCAGTATCAGTAAGACACGGTGGCCCCAAAACAAAGGCTAGTTATCAATGAAACAAAAGCCTTGCTGTCTACAAAATTGCACCAGCCACCTATTCAATGACATCAGCCTGCTTAATGCCTCATCATCGCCCCAAGAGAGGAGGGGACTAGAGACTATTTCCTGATGCTGACACAACTTTCAGGTGAGGTCACAATTCCTCTCTAATGTCCATTTTTGTAACCTCCGAGTGCTTCATCCTAATATCATTGGCGCTGACGTGAATAACTATGTGGCTATATCAAGTGTCATTGTCCGTTGTCTGTCTGCCCTTTTGCAATGTCAGCACCCTAAGGTGAGAGGTAATGTCAGGTGCTCTGGCCCCAGTAATACATTTAACGTCAGCCGGTGTCTATAAACTGACTTTGTGGGTGGGTTATTGATGTTAGAAGGAAAGGTGATGTAACACAGTGGCAAACATACTACTGTCCCAACTTTTTTGAAATGTGTTGCAGGCATCCTTTTCAAAATGAGCAAATATTTGCACAAAAACAATAAAGTTTATCAGTTTGAACATTAAATGTCTTGTCTTTGTGGTGTACTCAATTGAATATATTGTAGGTTGAGGAGGACTTGCAAATCATTCTATTCTGTTTTTATTTACATTTTACACAATGTCCCAACTTCATTGGAATTGGGGTTGTATCGCATAATACAAAAATGTCTGTTGCTATCAGCTGCCATAATTGTTTCCATTCTGTCACCTCTTCCAGGTTCACTCCACGTATGCATGTGTTTCTGCCCACCTCAGTAACTTTCCAGTGTCTTTAAAAGACCTACTCTTTCTGTTACTCATTTCCAGATTTTCATAGGTTCTGCCCAGGCTTTTTCATGTTCAGTTTTTGCTCTTATGTTCCAGATCTCTGTGCATTACCCAGTTCCTGCCTTTTGAACTCTGGATTTGCTTGATGGACTTTGGGTTTGTTTCTATGGCAGGACTGCCTTGTTGTATCAAGACCTGTGTCTGTTTTTTTGCATCACCCATCTGCTCTTCCCTCCAGAAAGCTGTTATTTTGTGGACTGGTCTTTTCTGTACTGACATTGCCTGTGACCTACACCTCGAGTCAGCCTGTCATTTGAGATAGCCCTTTTTGAGTTGTTTATCAACACTCTCTATACACTATAGTCAGATCTCACTTCTGTACATCTCTGCCCAGTGTTTTTGTGCAGTAAACAAGCATTTTGTAACAACCATCATCATTATTGCCTTGGAGTTCCAGTCTGGGTCATCAGAATTAGAAAGACTAGAGTACAGGAGTAACAATGTGTTATTTTTTCATATCTCTATCAATTTACAATATACACTATTTATCAAATTCATTTTTGTTCTTTGTTACATTTTTTACATTTTTTGAATTTTGTTCAGTTAATTCATTTAATTTGGGAGATCACTTCTGGACTTTTAGTGTAACTAAACATCTGCTTATATGTGTTGTGTCTAGTGCTCAAAGCAAAGACTCTGAGAATGTAGGACTCACGTTTGTAGGCTGCAAGCTCTCACCTGGGTGTATCTGACCATAAATGGCCTTCCTCTTGGGAGCATATAGAAAGAGGATGTTGTCATTTTAGCTTTGTCTTTTTTCTTTTGCTTTTGTATACTCAAGTGGCCTCTGTGTATGTGTATGGCTTTGATCACGCAAAAAAAAAAAAAAAGTGAGAGATGACATTTGGTATGCTTATGCATTTTAGGTCAAGGATGAATGCTGTGAAAACAGAAAGTTGATAGGACAGATATTTCTGGATTTTAGCTAACCAGTAAACAGTGGGCATTGTTCTACATTGCACCATTAGAGTTAAGGGTTTTAAGATTTTAAATGTTATTGTGCTTCATATTAGTTTTACAGTGTTATTAGTGTTATTGATTTATTGTGTTTTTGTAGCTTAATTGGTTTAGTCAGTTTAGTTAAGTCTCATGTTGCTCTTACCATGAGTGATTTAAGTCTCATGTTGGTACCATGAGTGAATGGATAGTGTTTTTAATGTCTTCTGCCACCATCTTTGTTTGTCAAATTAAATGCACCTGCTTACAGCAGCAGTGCACGTGTGCATGCATGCGTGCATCAATCACACACAAACTGAGGACAGCTGACATTTGTTGTTTGGTATGCTAAAACCCCTTTCACACCGGGCTTGCATAGAGTTTTGTTGTGCTGAGTATCTTGTACTCAGGAATGGCTGCATAACTGCGTGCAGTGAGAGAGAGAGAGGGACAAACAAACAACCGTGCGCGCATGGAGGAGAAGCTTGGCTCCATGACACTATTTTAACTGACTACCTTGCAGTGGTGGGCACAGATAACCAAAAAATTTACTTCAATAACAGATAATCAGATAAATGAAAAGCTATCTTTGATAAAGATAAAACGATAAACCACCCTAAAATGTATCGGAAGTTATAGATAACCGATCAATTCCAGTATTGTCTTTGGTACATTTGCAACTACTAACAGCTGAACTTGAGTTTTAACAGCACAATCACTTCTGGTAGCATCAAAAGTGACAACAGATCCAAACAATGAGTCAGCACTTCCGTCTTTGAACATCTTGCCTCCTGCTGGAAGTTCGTGTTTACTACATAGCTTTCAGCACAGACACAAAGCCCAGCTCTCTACCCAGTAACACTGCTCCCGTCAGGCAGAGGTCTTGGAAAATAAAGCAATGCTGAGTTATGGTTTGGTGTATAAATAAAATGAATAGTGATAGAATAACTCCATTAATGTAAATTCTGTCATTTGTACAAAGTTAAAATAGAACATATATCTTTTAATGTTGAATAATGCACTAATTCTGAAGTTTTGTAAAAAACACAGAGAGATCGCAAAGGATTCTGGGTAAAATGTGCCTCCGCTAAACACTGATTTGTTGAGTCATTCAATATGTAAACCAACACATTAATGTGACGTGTGTCGTGTGTTGGTGTTTACAGATAAATACCCTTTTGTAAAATATTCCATTTTTTATTCGTAAAAACAGGCATTTTTACAGAGCCCTGGAAGTGTGATCGCAAAATGTTTTGCATGTGGACAGAATGTGCGCTCATTTTATTATATTGTGCGCACGTTTTATTATATTGTGCGCATGTTTTATGATGTTGTGCGCATGTTTTATTATATTGTGCACACATTTTATTATATTGTGTGCACATTTTAAGCATCGTTTGAGTAAAACAAGGGCACGATCTACTTAAACATGGCCACAATTTGTAAAACCTACACTCAAAATTGTCTTGACACATGAATGCTGGCTATTAGCCAACAAACCAGGAGACAGTGTAATACATTTCCCAATTAGAAATGGATCTGGTCAGAGTGTATCATCATCGTTTGGGCGCACAAAGACATACAGTAGTGTTCAGAATAATAGTAGTACTATGTGACTAAAAAGATTAATCCAGGTTTTGAGTATATTTCTTATTGTTACATGGGAAACAAGGTACCAGTAGATTCAGTAGATTCTCACAAATCCAACAAGACCAAGCATTCATGATATGCACACTCTTAAGGCTATGAAATTGGGCTATTAGTAAAAAAAAGTAGAAAAGGGGGTGTTCACAATAATAGTAGTGTGGCATTCAGACAGTGAGTTTGTCAGTTTTGTGGAGCAAACAGGTGTGAATCAGGTGTCCCCTATTTAAGGATGAAGCCAGCACCTGTTGAACATGCTTTTCTCTTTGAAAGCCTGAGGAAAATGGGACTTTCAAGACATTGTGCAGAAGAACAGCGTAGTTTGATTAAAAAGTTGATTGGAGAGGGGAAAACGTATACGCAGGTGCAAAAAAACTATAGGCTGTTCATCTACAATGATCTCCAATGCTTTAAAATGGACAAAAAAAAACCAACAAAAAAAAACAGAGACACATGGAAGAAAATGGAAAACAACCATCAAAATAGATAGAAGAATAACCACAATGGCAAATGCTCACCCATTGATCAGCTCCAGGATGTTGTGTGGGCCGCTGAAGAGGAGGTACTGCTGGCCCACCACCACTTGGAGCCCTGCTTGGAGTGCGGGCTCCAAGCACGAGAGGGCGCCAGACCCAGAAGAAGTGACAGCTGTCACTCATCCTCTGCACCAGCTGTCACTCGTTCATCATCACCACCATAAAAGCCGGACTGCAACTCCACCTCCCCGCCGAGAAATCGACTACCATTACCAAGGTAATTTCTCTGTGAACTTAAGACTGTATATCTGTCTAAACTCTTCTTTGCAGCCGTTTTCCTGTCGGTGAGACTCGTCTGTGGAGGTGGCGTTTGAGGTGTTCAGCGACGGCTTCGCAACACCTCCCACCCAGATAAGTGCTCAAACAGGAGCTGCACGAGTGTGTGCTTGGAGGTGGAGGCGCTTCCTCCCTCGTAAACTGTGGATTTACTGAGTGTGCGGACTCACACTCACTCATCATATTTCTGCTTTCTGCCAGCAGTACCAGGGTCGACAGCCGAAGACAGAGGCCACCTGGGGACTCGGGACTTGGCGGCTCCGGTGTTCTTCAGACCGTTGGTGGTGGAAGCCGTGTGGGACGCAGCTTCTCTCTCGTCGGGGGTCTTCTATCTTCGAGCCTGCCCACACGTCAGCTGGTGTTAAATTGACTGTGCAGATTACAGTACGTTTCGTTGTGTATTATCGCAACATTAAATTGTTACCTTTTTGGCTTATTCATTGTCCGTTCATTTGCGCCCCCTGTTGTGGGTCCGTGCTATGACACCTTCCCAACACAGGATGATCAAAGACAGTTTGGAGTTACCCGTAAGTGCTGTGACAGTTAGAAGACACCTGTGTCAAGGTAATTTATTTGCAAGAATCCCCCGCAAAGTCCCTCTGTTAAATAAAAGACGTGCAGAAGAGGTTACAATTTGCCAAAATTAACTGGCCTAAAGAGAAATGGAGGAATATTTTGTGGACTGATGAGAGTAAAATTGTTCTTTTTGGGTCCAAGGGCCACAGACAGTTTGTGAGATGACCCCCAAACTCTGAATTCAAGCCACAGTTCACAGTGAAGACAGTGAAGCATGGTGGTGCAAGCATCATGATATGGGCATGTTTCTCCTACTATGGTGTTGGGCCTATATATCGCATACCAGGTATCATGGATCAGTTTGGATATGTCAAAATATTTGAAGAGGTCATGTTGCCTTATGCTGAAAAGGACATCCCCTTGAAATGGGTGTTTCAACAAGACAATGACCCTAAGCACACTAGTAAACAAGGAAAATCTTGGTTCCAAACCAACAAAATTAATGTCTTGCAGATGTGAAGAAATCATGAAAAACTGTGGTTATACAACTAAATACTAGTTTAGTGATTCACAGGATTGCTAAAAAAGCAGTTTGAACATAATAGTTTTGAGTTTGTAGCGTCAACAGCAGATGCTACTATTACTGTGAACACCCCCTTTTCTACTTTTTTTACTAATAGCCCAATTTCATAGCCTTAAGAGTGTGCATATCATGAATGCTTGGTCTTGTTGGATTTGTGAGAATCTACTGAATCTACTGGTACCTTGTTTCCCATGTAACAATAAGAAATATACTCAGAACCTGGATTAATCTTTTTAGTCACATAGCACTACTATTATTCTGAACACTACTGCATAGAGAACTCCAGCTGCCCAGCATGGCATCATCTGGAGTTTAAGCACATTAAAAAGGATGCTGAGGGTGAAGTGTCTCCCCGTCGTGAGGATGACAATTTAGGTCATATTATGAGGTTAATTTTGAACGAAAGAAAACGTGCACACGTATTATTAATTTGAGGGCTCAATTAAAGTAAAATTTGCATACAAATTATCACGGCCAGGAAAACGTGCACGCGTTTTATTAATTTGAGAGCATGTTTTATTAATTTGTGGGCTCAATTAAAGGAAAACGTGCATACAAATTATCATGGACAGAAAAAAAATATCACTTTAAGTGACCTCTCCCGGGTTCAGAAAAAAATATCACTTTAAGTGACCTTTCCTGGGTTCCGTACTCCCATCGAGAGTTTTTGTAAATTAAGTTTGAAAAAAAAAGCTTCTGTTTACGTTTTGGTTCTGGAAACACGAGTCCGACGTGTGGTTTTTGAATGTACAATGTGTGTGAGAACATAAGTCCTGCGCTCAAAACTTTTACACCGTGCAGTTCTGTGGTACAGTGTGGTGGTACAGTTCTCTTTTGCCTGCAGAGGATAGAGCTCTTCTCTGTTTTGCAGAGGGTAGAACTACACATCAGCTATGCAACATTTAACAGGTAGGTACTCAACTGATTTTATATTTGACAAATGTTTGCAGCTATTCAGCTTTATTTTCCATGTTATCGGTCTAAAAATTATCGGACAAAAATTTATCGCAAGATAATTAGTCCGATAATGGTTTTTAAAGTTATCTAAAAAGATAATCTGAAAATGAAAATGTTATCTTCGAAAATGGAACAATGGATGTTGCTAACTACTTTCTGATCTCGCACGTCATTCCAACAGGGGGTGGTAAGTCATCTTTATTTTAAAAACGTGAGTGTGGTGAGTGATTTTTATTATAGCAGTAGAGAGATGGAATGCCAACTCAAGATCTCATTCTATTGAGTTCTGTTTGTGAGCTTGCGACCCTGAGATTTCAGCCACTCAGCCGCGAGAGGTGGGGTAATTTACTTCCGGTCGCCTGCCAACAATAACACTTGATGTGCTTTAAAGCACAGTTTCTGTGCGTTTTCTTACATTTTTTTTTTTTTTTTTTGCCATGGCTTCAGCAAGTTATCCCCTTGAAGTATGTTCAAAGTGTAGCTTGAATGATGTGCTTGTTGATTTCAAGTCGTATTCAGGACAAAACCTGATAACCTGCACTGTGCCCAGGACAAATTTCCCTTTGGGGACAATAAAGTTTTTTCTATTCTATTCTATAATATTATTGATCTGACTGTCGCCAACTGTGGCGGAAAATCCTGGTCAATAATCATTAATTATTCATAAAACGTGCATAAAAATACAATAAAAGCACACATCATTCATGATTTTAAAAAAGCATCATAGTAAAACTCAAATATAACAATATAAAACTCATAAATAGCATAGTAAAAGTCAAAACACCATAATAAAATTGTCAATCAATAAAAATCCAACACCATAAAATAAACATAGTATCCCTTTGAAGTAATAACACTTGGAGCATTTGCCACATGATGGAGGCTGTTCCACAAAGTTACCACTAAATATAAAATATTTTCTTGCGTCATATCCGCATACTTGCACCTCAAAAATGTGACCTCTCAAACATAAACTCTATTTGTGAAAAAAAATTATTGCCTGAAAAAAAAAATCATTATATATATATATATATATATATATATATATATATATATATATATATATATATATATATATATATATATATATATATGGTGTGCGTGTGTGTGTGTGTGTGGGGGGGGTTAGTCAGTCCAACAGCAACTTGCAGAGATGTGTGCAATATCAGAAGGTTGCAGGCCTCACTGCAGCAATTTCTATTTTTTTTTTCCCAAAGGATTTCAAAGAAATATTGGCTGGCATCAGTCTTGATGATCCTGATATTGTTCCAGAACAACCACATTCTTTTGCTGAACAACAAAACTCATTGTTAAGAACAATTCACTTTTTATTTTCAGTCATAAATTATTTCAATATCACTGAGGTAATCACACAATAAGATAAAATATGCATAATTTACTTCAGTCCACACAAATCAAAGAAAATATGAGAGGCATCATGAAGGACCTGACACCTGCCTTCAGTTTCTGTTGCCAAAACTGTAGAAAAGTCACTAGCAAGCCCAGCAAGTTTGTACAGTATGATATTAAATGATTTAAATTGAAATGAAAGTTTTGTAGTTTCAGAACTGTGCACATTGTTAGTTCTTACATCATGAAGACATCCAGGATATCTGGGATCAACTCACAGGCGGCATTCTACCAGACAACGATTGACAGGAGACCACCAGCTGACTCTTGGATGCTGAGTCGAGCAGTTCTCAGTCTGGCAATATGGACAGCCTTGTTCCCTCAGATAAAATAGTATTTAGAGTAAAACAAAAAAATCATCAGTATTTACACAATTGATTGAGTTAATTTTGTAAAATCAATATAAACACAGAAAGGGGAATATATCAATGATACACAGATGACACAATAATTTCCACTGTGGTCAATCTGAGGCTAAAACTTAACACTGAGGAGCTCAATTAAACATGTAAAGATTGCCAAAATATTATAACCAATCAATTAAATAAAATAAGTATAAATTGAACAGAGAACAACAAGGTCTCAATAAATTTAAATAAATACCAGCTGTATCCCTGTAAAAGTGTAGACAACAAATTTAGCACCACAATTTGGACAAGAAAATACTGGACTAGAAGATGAGCTCATCTTTTGGACCAGAAATCACATTAAAAAATAAATAAAAAAGGTGGCGTGATCCTCTTCCCTTAACTGAATAAACTTAAATTTAACTGTCTTTTAAAACTTGTCTTGTTGCTAATCGACTGCAAGATCTATATTTTATGTAAGATATATTTTAGCTGAATATTTCCCAATGTGTAGGATACGTGGGTTATATCTTGATCTTTAAACCCAACCGGTTCTTTGCAAACCTTCACAGCAATAACAGTTCGGCACAGAAGAAGCATTTTTATTTTGTGAGCAGCGTCACTCTGTGAGCAATAATCGGGGTAGCTACAAACTGTAAGACTCGGTAAATTATTCAGAACTAGCTGGGGTACCCAGCTCTGCCCGGATTAACCTGTTTTAGACATAAGCCAAATGCCAATCATTTTAATCAAAATAATTGCCCGACATTTGTTTTTGTAATGCTGATGTGTTATAAATATAATAGTTAATTGAATGGACTAAAATTTGTCCAGTAGAAGTATAAGAGGAGGACTCCCCAAACTAAGTGGAAATACTTGGTTAAAAGACAAACACATTTGAAGTCCTTCATGCAGACTTTGTTTTGCAATCAAATTTATAACAAAATTACACACAAAAAGTAGGTAACAGTAAATGTAAATATCAATGAATCAAAATTGAGGTAGTGGTGTATTTCACAGTTTTTACATTGCAATTTTACAAACATAAACTGAATGTATTCACACAGGAAGGCAAACTGGGTTGTACAGGACTGTCAGGTGCTCAACAGTTGAGAACATAAAGTATCTGATGGAAGGGATTAAATACATAGAGATGGCCAACACATATACAGGGCTGGGAATTTGAATCTGCCTGGTAATACCCACAGCCTCAGCCTAAGCATGTTGTTGTTTTGCTGAGTGTGCTGTGGCTGTGCTGTGCTGAGTGTGCTGTAGAAAGGGATTAAATAAACAGAGATGGCCAACACATATACAGGGCTGGAAATTTGGGGGTAATTTTCAGTTCAACTTAAAAAAAAATGGTACCAGTTTGTTCCACCTGTCATGAGGATTCAGAATATACGAGGTCTGTCCAAAAAGTACGGACCTTTTTATTTTTTGCAAAAACCATATGGATTTGAATCACGTGTGATTGCATCAGCCAAGCTTGAACCTTCGTGTACATGCATGAGTTTTTTCAAGCCTGTCGGTTGCATCATTCGCCTGTGAGCAGGCTTTGTGTGAGCAGTGGTCCACCCCTCTTGTCGGATTTTTATTGCGAATAAATGTCTGAATGCAGCTTTGCTGCATCAAATTTTTCCAGAAACTGTGAGAGACCTCCAGGTGGACACCATTTGGAAAATTAGATGGCTTTCAGCGATGATTTTATGGGGATTACACAGATGGAGTGCTCCAGCCGGTTTAAAGACTGCCCACAGCGTCTGAGAGCGCGGCGCACTCCGAACCCGATTGACAGGCTCAAACCCCGCTGAAACAACCAGATAATTTCCAACGTGAAGGTTTTGTTGATCCGGGACATCGTCTGACTTTCACAAAAAAGGCAGAAGGCATGGACATCAGCACTGTTTCGGCACATTCTACTGTTACAGGAGTTTTTTTCATGGAAAGAGAAGCGGAGGATTGCACCACCGTGCCGCTCATGGCGTGGGACAAAACCACCTCCGTGCTGGTCTCACAGGCTTCCGGTTGCTTTTCAGTCGTGTGAATATCCGAGAAATTGTGCATGAGCTGGACATGCCCCAACATTTTCTGTGAGGCTTCATCACGGCGTTGCTTTGCGCCATGCGGCTCCGCCGCGACACGCGGAATTCCTCCGCACGTCTGTCTCAATGTGCCGAAAAAGTGCTGATGTCCACATCTTCCGCAATTCCTGTGCTAGTCAGACCACATACTGGATCAAGACAGCGTCCAGTTTAGAAATGAATGGCACATTCCACTGTTACAGGAGTTTTTGTCATGGAAAGAGGAGCGGAGGAACTCCAAGCGTCGCGGCGGAGCCGCATGGTGCAAAGCAACACCATGATGAAGCCTCACAGGACATGTTGGGGCATGTCCAGCTCATGCACAATTTCTCGGATACTCACACGACTGAAAAGCAACCGGAAGCCGTCTGAAAGCCACCTGAAAGCTGTCCTGTGAGACCAACACGGAGGTGGTTTTGTCCCGCGCCATGAGCGGCACGGTGGTGCATTCATCCGCTTCTTTTTCCATGAAAAAAAAACTCCTGTAACAGTGGAATGTGCCGAAAAAGTACTGATGCCCACGCCTTCTGCCCTTTTTGTGAAAGTCAGATGACGTCCTGGATCAACAAAGCCTTCATGTTGGAAATGATCTGGTTGTTTCAGCGGGGTGTCAGCCTGTCAATCGGCGCTCGGAGTGCGCAGCGCTCTCAGACGCTGTGGGCGGTCTTTAAACCATCTGGAGCACTCCTTAATCTGTGTAATCCCCATAAAATTGTCCCTGAAAGCCATCCGAATTATCCGAATGGTGTCCACCTGGAGGTCTCTCACAGTTTCTTGAAAAATTTGATGCAGCAAAGCTGCAAATCATTCAGACATTTATTTGCAATAAAAATCAGACGAGAGGGGTGGACCACTGCTCACACAAAGCCTGCTCACAGGCGAATGACGCAACCGACAGGCGTGAAAAAACTCACGCATGCGCACGAAGGTTCAAGCTTGGCTGATACAATCACATGTGATTCAAATCCATATGTTTTTTGCAAAAAATAAAAAGGTCCGATACTTTTTGGACAGACCTCGTATATAGTTTTTTAGGCTACATATTATAGTTTGGGAGCTTATCGCACATGGTACAACACTGTATGGTGTTACATAAATGGCTGTTTTGGGGGTAATTTTCAGTTCAACTTTAAAAAAAAAAATGTACCAGTTTGTTCCCCATGTCATGAGGATTTATAATATATACAGTTTTGGGGGCTACATATTATAGTTTGGGAGTTTATCCCAGACAGACAGACAGACGTAGCCCTTTATGTATATAGATAATTGATCAAAACCTTTAACCTTACTTTGTGATGTTTGATATTGTCGATTCCCAGCAGAATATTGGCGTTTATAATTCCTGTGATTGAAGCACGGGCTGGACAGCAAAAGACCAGAAATGAAGAACCAAAACTCCTCACGCATGCGTGGCACAACCTCAGCCCCAGAGATCAGGAGCTGGCATTCCATCTCTCTACTTCTATGATTTTATTTAGTAAGTTCAATGTAAGTACATAATATAATTATAAATACGTTAAAAAACATGGATGACACAAGAATGTGAAAACACTAATTTCCATCGAGTCTATTGAAAAATAAAATTACAAAATAGTGTTTATATGATAAGAACCTAAGCAATTTATAAATACCTTAAGACAATAAAGTACCAATAAAAATACAGAATTAACAGGAAATAAAAGGGTTGAGTTCTTCTAAAAATGGTTGAGGCCTAAAGTTCTACAAACATTCTGGACTCACATGCCATTCCAACTCATTAAACAAGCTTTGCTTTATTTATTTCTACTCTTACCACAAAAATGTCAGCTCCCTATTTTATAAACACTACCCAATCCAATGACCATGGATCCCCATAGGGACCATACTTGTTGAAATTAATTCTGTGATCTGTTTTTGTTATGTCACAAACGTGTGAGTAACGAAAACAAAAGATAATTCCTTTTATACATAATTAATAGACTATAATGGAATGGATACCTTTAAATGTATCAGCAGTAATTAAAATGTTGAAAATATACTTGTATGCTCATACATTTTCTTTCTTCACAATAAGACTTTTTTTTTTTCATAAATCACACAGACTGTCCTGATGGACTGTCAGTACACACAGTCAGGTACATAAATATTTGGACAGTGACATAATTGTTTGAAATATACCTTTTCATGGTGGTGTGGAACAGAAAATCATTTTCTTTAAAACAAGACAAGAAATTTCAGCTCGAGCTCACCAGAAGGCACATTGGAGATTTGATCCAAGAATTAATCTGTTTTGTTACATGAAAATCCTTCTCTGTTCCAAAACATTGTGAAGCTTTGATGGCTGCTGCAAATTGTGTATGCACACAATTTCTCCAATCACAGCCACTGAAGCTGATTCCTACTTCAGAGATTACTACTTCTGGCTGTCTTGTTGGCTTCCCTCACTCATTTCCTTCTTGCACTTAGTTTTTAAGAAGTGCGCACTCCAGACAGATCGACCATGCAGTACCATGCTGTTTGTGCCATGCTGCTTGTATGATTCATGTAAACAGACAATTTTCTTTGACTCAGAAATGTTCAACAAAAGCGATTGCCAGTGTGTCTTCATCTAGTCATTACCTGAGTGGGGCAAAAAGGACCTTTTGAGATGTAACGATTCAGAATATTATTTAAGAAGAAAAGTTGAAGGTGATTCTGATACCACCTAGAATTTTCTTTCAATCCAGTTTTGAAATAATGATATGAAATGGAGACAGCATATTTATTAACATGGGGGATTACAGGAGTGTCATTTAGAAAATATGATACAGAGCGCTAAGAGGCCTGACTCAGTCAAATATGAGATGACGATAAAAATCCTCTTTCCACTGATCAATCCAGAGCAATGAGGTCACATCACTTCCTTTTTAGAGTTTCTTTATTTGAACCAAAATCTCACAGAGATGCAGTTCTTTAATTGAGCTTGAGTGCATACATACAGTGTTACAGCTGACAGGCTGCACCGAGAATTCACACCATTACTGTAGGTGGTTTATGAGGGTTAAGAGGCTCTAATGAGTAATGCATACTGTAATTGTGGAAAGGTTGCAAGAGAAGCTCATCATCATGCCTCCTTAGTGCTGAAGAAACCAGAGGTACTTACCTCTCATTTATTGAATGTAAATTACACACTAGCATAACCATGGAGTGTCACATTTCTTTTGATGTTTACCAAAATATGATGGATTAAGGACAAGTGGCATGTAAAGAAAGTAAAGTCTTTGCCAGTGAGCAATAACAAAGTGGTTAATGCGCTTGGTTTCAGTTCGGAAGGTTCTGGGTTCAAATCCCACCCCTGCCACATTTCTCCATGTAATGTGGAGTTGCGTCAGGAAGAGCATCCGGCGTAAAACCTGTGCCAAATCAACATGCAGATCCACCTTGGATTTGCTGTGGCGACCCCGAGTGCAAACAAGGGAGCAGCCGAAGGGACTTACTAATCATGAAAATGATTTTTCATTTTTTTCCAGAATAAAAAAATATGTAAAATATTTCATTTGAGAATTACATCTATTTTTATACATAGTTACACCCATTTTAGAGGCCATAAATAATTTGACAACTGACTGACAAGCAATTTGATGTCCAGGTGTGGACAAGTAGATGGAAGGTTTGGCAGATTTTTATTTTCCTTTTCACTGTCACAACTGTGTATGCTAATTGGGTGGGGAAGGTCAAGAACTTTTTCAAACATAGCTGGGTAATTCCACTGCGACGGATGTTATGGACTCATCACACTGAAGCCCACGTCACACATAGCAAGAATGTGCAGGAACCAGGCCGAAATGGCAAATATTACCATCACTGGACGCAGTGGGGAGGAAAAGAGGCGTGGTCAGCAGTGTCAGAACGCATCCAGCTGACCTCATCCGCACCTGTACAATGGCATCCAAAGTGTATGTGGACAAGAGGTATATGACACAGACTGCTGTCAGACGGCCATAAAAGGCACTGAAGACTGCCCGATGTCCAAACGTTTGGATGGCAAACACGGGACTGGAGTGGGTGGGAGTGCTGTGTTTCTCACGTGCACGTGAGTGCGCAGTGCGCACACACCCCGCGCACATGGGTGGGGCTGAAATTAGCACTCAGCTGTGTGTGTGTGTTCATAAGGCTGCATGAGCCACTAAGCGTGCACACGGGGCGCACATGTGCAGATGGCTGGAGTGCAGTCTGAAGCAGAAACGAGGTGTCAGTGAACCTCGGCTGTACAGTGAAGGCAGGGCTGACCCATTCGGTTGGCGATATTGTCTAGTCAATGCAAGTGGTTTTACTCCAATAAGAGTTGATTTTACACTATGTTGAGTTGATTTAGCCACGTGGTAGAGTATATTTTACTCTATTTAGACTGGGATCAAATGTTATCCCAGCAGAGTAAATTTTACTCAGCAAAACTGAAAATGCAATTTGAAAACTGGTATTCATACTGCCATGAACACTGCCATCTACTGGCCAGTAGATGGCAGTGTTTAGGTGCTGAATTCACTTAAACAGAATTTTCATTTTTCAAATTGCCTTTTTTTACAAATGAAAAAAAATTACATATTTACAAATACAGATTTATTTGTAAAACCCACCACACATTTCAGTAAGTTGTATGTGTTATACCGACTAACCAACCCCTCATGTCTGTCAGGAAACTAATATACCCATAATGCACTGCGGCATGTGTGTCTAAATGCTAAAACCTTCCAAATTAGTGCATTACTTTAAAATTAAAACATACAGCTGATATTTTCACTTCATAAAACGACAGACGTGATGTTAATTTAAATAACTTGTCCGGAATTGCAGTGAGGAAAATAAGTATTTGAACACCTTGCAATTTCTCACACTTAGAAATCATGGAGGGGTCTGAAATTTTCATCTTAGGTGTTATGTGCCAACGCGGGTTGAGGAGCGGACCTGCGTCTGACTGAACCCAGCGCTAAATAACCAGAAAGCGGTTCCAAAAACAAAACATTTATTTCCCTTTCTGTGCAATAATTGTGTACAACATAATATATGGTTTGTCTGGCAGAGTGAAGGACGGCGCACTCTCCAGCACCCAAAGGGATCGAAGCCCGGCACTTCTGGACTCAAATTCACCGCCAAACACCCTCCAGGTGGACACGGCAAACTGACTCTGTGAAGGATAGAAGAGGTGAGGTAAGTCAACCATTACAACTAATATCCTTCAAAGGCACACACTATCAGCAACACATTCAGGTCTGAATTTAAGCTTTACGTAAATGAGCAGCTTCTCACAACAGGTGGAGGATCATCAGTCCGCACGCCACGGCCATGAGAAGCGAGCTGCACAATTCTCATCAATGTTCAAATATACTGCGTAACAAAATACCAAATTACTATTAACACTTATTCAGACAATCATTCACCTCTGATGTGTGCTGACAGCATGTGTCCCTCACCCATCCTCCTTCACAGGCACGATGTGTCAAACCCAGGCGTGGTCCTCAGCGTCTCACAAACGAACGTCACAAGGTCAAGTTCCCGGCAATTCTGCTTGAATCACTCATGGCTTAAATGCAGAACGCCATCTCATTATCTGCTTCAGCTGAAAGTCTTTAAGTCTGCACGTGAGCATCATCCACAGGTGCTGCGAGTCATTAGGCCTGCACATGAACATCCTCCACAAGTGCAGCCAATAATGTTGATGAGGGTGAAGGATTCTTCTGCCAGCACCTTCTCCACAGACAAAAAACAGTTTGCATACCACCTGGAGAGCAAAGAAAAGAAAACAACACAAAAACATCCAGCCAAACCCCCCAACACACAACATTAGGTGCATGTCCACTGTGAGAGACATAATCTAAAAAAAAAAAAAAATCCGGAAATCACAATGTATGATTTTTTTAAATAATTTATTTGTATGTTACTGCTGCAAATAAGTATTTGATTCCCCCCACCACCGTCAACCAGCAAGAATTCTAGCTCACACAGACCTGTTAATTTTTCTTTAAGAAGCCCTCTTATTCTGCACTCTTTACCTGTATTAATTGCACATGTTTGAACTTGTTACCTGTATAAAAATCACCTGTTCACACACTCAATCAATCACACTCCAACCTATCCACCATAGCCAAGACCAAAGAGCTGTCTAAGGACACCAGGGACAAAATTGTAGACCTGTGCAAGGCTGGGATGGACTACAGGACAACAGGCAAGCAGCTTGGTAGAAGACAACAACTGTTTTGATTATTTATTAGAAAGTGGAAGAAACACAAGATGACTGTCAATCTCCCTTGGTCTGGGATTCCATGCAAGATCTCACTTTGTGGGGTAGGGATGATTCTGAGAAAGCTCAGAAGTACACAGGAGAACCTGGTCAATGACCTGAAGAGAGCTGGGACCACAGTCACAAAGATTACATTAGTAACACATGATGCTGTCATGGTTTAAAATCCTGCAGGGCAGCAAGGTCCCCCTGCTCAAGCCAGCACATGTCCAGGCCCATTTGAGGTTTACCAGTGACCATCTGGATGATCCAGAGGAGGCATGGGAGAAGATTGTGTGGTCAGATGAGACCAAAATAGAGCTTTTTGGAATCAACTCCACTTACCATGTTTAGAGAATGAGAACAACCCCAAGAAAACCATCTCAACCGTGAAGCTTGGGGGTGGAAACATCATACTCTGGGGGTGCTCTTCTGCAAAGGGGACAGGATGACTGCACCGTGTTGAAGGGAGGATGGATGGGGTCATGTATTGTGAGATTTTGGCAAACAACCTCCTTCCCTCAGTAAGAGCAGTGAAGATGGGTCATGGCTGGGTCTTCCAGCATGACAATGACCCCAAACACACAGCCAGGGCAACTAAGGAGGGGCTCTGTAAGAAGCATTTCAAGGTCCTGGAGTGGCCTGGTCAGTCTCCAGACCTGAACTCAATAGAAAATCTTTGGAGGGAGCTGAAACTCCAAACCTGAAAGATTTGGAGAAGATCTGTATGGAGGAGTGGACCAAAATCCCTGCTGCAGTGTGTGAAAACCTGGTGAAAAACTACAGGAAACATTTGACCTCTGTAATTGCAAACAAAGGCTACTGTACCAAATATTAACACTGATTTTCACAGGTGTTGAAACACTTATTTGCAGCAGTAACATACAAATAAATTATAAAAAAAATCATACATTGTGATTTCCAGATTTTTTGTTTGTTTGTTTTTATATTATGTCTGTCACAGTGGACATGCACGTAAGATGAAAATTTCAGACCCCTCCATGATTTCTAAGTGGTTGGAACTTGCAAAATCACAGGGTGTTCAAATACTTATTTTCCTCAGTGTAGTTTGTTTATAATTTTAACCATAACACAAAACTGTCTGCTTGTGCATGACTTGGGTGATATGCCGACAAGTCTGTATAGTGTGAAGAGAAATTCTCTTTATTCTCCTGCTTTTGCTTTCGCTTCCTCTTTCTCTCTGGTCACCAGGTCTCTTTTGCTGAGAGAAGGCTGATCTGACACAGAAGCGCTCCCTCGCTGTTGTGTCAGTCACTGCTAGTGTATTGAATTCAACACTGAAATTTATCGGTTTAGCTTTATTTGTAACTTCCGCTATTTTTTTTTAGGGATTTATCAGTTTGCTTTTATAAAAGTTACCTTTTCAGCTAGATGATTAAATGTTATCGAAGCTAAGTTTGGTTAGCTGTGCCCACCACTGCTCGACAGACACAACAACAAATATGTGCACCAAATAAGGCATATACTGAAAAAAGTCCCCCCCCTCCCCCCACATGGTTACATCCCAGATTGAATATGAATAATAGTGACTATATACTGCACATAC
The DNA here is from genome assembly GCF_902500255.1 of Thalassophryne amazonica. Taxonomy (NCBI): domain Eukaryota; kingdom Metazoa; phylum Chordata; class Actinopteri; order Batrachoidiformes; family Batrachoididae; genus Thalassophryne; species Thalassophryne amazonica. Next base: position 138,518,775 of record NC_047105.1, on the reverse strand, counting down.
ACACATACGAGGGCTGTCAATAAAGTAACGGTCCTTTTTATTTTTTTCAAAAACTATATGGATTTCATTCATATGTTTTTACGTCAGACATGCTTGAACCCTCGTGCGCATGCGTGAGTTTTTCCACGCCTGTCGGTGACGTCATTCGCCTGTGAGCACTCCTTGTGGGAGGAGTCGTCCAGCCCCTCGTCGGAATTCCTTTGTCTGAGAAGTTGCTGAGAGACTGGCGCGTTGTTTGATCAAAATTTTTTCTAAACCTGTGAGACACATCGAAGTGGACACGGTTCGAAAAATTAAGCTGGTTTTCAGTGAAAATTTTAACGGCTGATGAGAGATTTTGAGGTGATTCTGTCGCTTTAAGGACTTCCCACGGTGCGAGACGTCACTCAGCGCTCTCAGCCGCCGTCGTCAGCCTGTTCAAGCTGAAAACCTCCACATTTCAGGCTCTGTTGATCCAGGACGTCGTGAGAGAACAGAGAAGTTTCAGAAGAAGTCGGTTTCAGCATTTTATCCGGATATTCCACTGTTAAAGGAGATTTTTTTAATGAAAGACTCGCAGCCGACGCGACGCTCCGCCACAGGAAAAACACCTCTGTTGAAAGCCTTAAGGACAAGTTGGAACATGTCCTGCTGTTAAACAATTTCTCATATACTCACTCCACTGAAAGCCATCAAAAGCCGCCTGGATTTTACAAATGGTTATCAACACGGAAGTGTTTTTCCTGTGCCGCCGCACCGCGTCGGCTGCGTCCCGACGCGCGGACCAGTCCGCACGTCTTTCATTAAAAAAATCTCCTTTAACAGTGGAATATCCGGATAAAATGCTGAAATCGACTTCTTCTGAAACTTCTCTGTTCTCTCATGACGTCCTGGATCAATAGAGCCTGAAATGTGGAGGTTTTCAGCTTGAACAGGCTGATGGCGCCGCCTGAGAGCGCAGCGCGACGTCTCGCACCGTGAAAAGTCCTTAAAGCGACAGAATCACCTCAAAATCTCTCATCAGCCGTTAAAATTTTCACTGAAAACCAGCTTAATTTTTCGAACCGTGTCCACTTCGATGTGTCTCACAGGTTTAGAAAAAATTTTGATCAAACAACGCGCCAGTGTCTCAGCAACTTCTCAGACAAAGGAATTCCGACGAGGGGCTGGACGACTCCTCCCACAAGGAGTGTTCACAGGCGAATGACGTCACCGACAGGCGTGGAAAAACTCACGCATGCGCACGAGGGTTCAAGCATGTCTGACGTAAAAACATATGAATGAAATCCATATAGTTTTTGAAAAAAATAAAAAGGACCGTTGCTTTATTGACAGACCTCGTATACAGTGACCCACTCTCCACATGGTGTGTATTTGGAACAATAAGGTGCCCCCCACTGCCCACCATGTCCCTAGTTGGGCTGCACAGTCAGTGGTGTACATGTAGGGGTGCATGTCTGGGCGGGGGGTGTGCAGTTGGGTGGTGGTGTGGTCCAGGTCTATGTGGAGTAGCCGCATAAAGCTATTGTTGGTACCTCTGCTGATGCTACTAAGGCAAGTGAGGTTCCCCATACCCTGGCTCTATGTGGGTGTGGGTGACAGCTGTGGCAGGGGTGTGCTAGCAGGATGGGTGGTTTGGTCGGTCGGTGGACGTGGGCCAGCCACGTGGGCTGCCACGTGGGCTGCCACCCTATTGTTGTGTAGTGCTGGCTGCTGGGCCCACATGGATGCTGTCTGCTGCTTCTGCTGCAACTGGGTCTGGGTGGGGTCTGCCTGCTGCACTTCATGCTGGTACCTCTGCAGCAGGCAGCTAACCTCACCCTGGAACCTCAGATACAAGGGTGGTGGCAATGTGTAGATGACTGCCTTCAAGTACTCAGTGAAGGTGTCTTTCTCACATTGAAGAGGTGACTTGTCTGTGTCCAACAGCTTTTGGAGTAGCTGTCATTGCACTTCCATGATGTCGGTGATGGCGGCCTCAGTGGCATCAGATGGCCTGGACCTAGACCCATGGACCTCGTGTCTGAGCAGTCATTGGGGGATAGCGATCCGCGCTGTCAGAATCAGACTCCAGTTGGGCGCTCCTGCTGTGGCGGGTGGGCCTTGGCCTGCAATATTGGATTGGTTTGCACTCAGCTTCTGCCAGTGGCAGCAGAGGTGATTCCTGGTGAGGTCGAGGTGCTGGCTCTGCAGGGCCTTGCTGGGCTGCGGCACCTCTGCCCCATACATAGCTGTGCCAAGTGGTGACATTATTGCACTTGGTTGTTCTTTTCTGTCGCGGCATGCCATTGATCAATGGTGTAGTGTTGGTGGTTAGAATTATGTTGTTGAGTTGAGATCAAATATGCCTTGTCGTTGTTGACCATGCACATCCTCAATGTAGACAGGAGTTCAAGCACCAACTACCCATGTTCTTATGCAATCCGATGTTGCACTCAATTTGGTCTGACCACATTCCAGGCCCATTGCATTCAGGTGCCACTCAGGACATTCTGGTTGCATTCATGTTGCATTTTGGTGCCACTTGGGACACTGTTGTCACATTCGTGTTGCATTCGGGTGCCAGCTGAGACATTGTGGTCACACTCTTATTGCATTCAGGTGGCACTTGTGTTATTCTGGTGGCATTTATGTTGCATTTGAGTGCCCATTGGGACATCCTTGGGGTATTGCAGGTGCATTCTGGCTCATTCGTGCCACATTCTGGACATTCTGGCAGCTTCTGTGTTGACTTGCCATTGGGGTAATGCAGTATGTCGCTTGATCCCATTCAGATTGTTTCAAATGCTGTTGGGATGGGCTAATGTTTAGACTGTAGTCAGACAGTGGTCAGACTGCACTTCGACCGCGGTTCAATATTTTTTTCACCTCATACGCACCCGGAAAGTTGTGAAAATGTTCTTCAGGCCAGCCACCATAACGTGTCTGACTGTTTGGAGTGCACTCAGAATGCAGTTGGAGGTTTTCAAATATACCTCGACTGTTTCGGAATGTGGGTCAATTTTTCATTCCGATGGCAGTCGAGCTAATTTGGCCTCTAGTGTCACAGGGGGTATCGTGTTTGTAAGGAGTCTGAGCCATTTCAACCAGTCTCCCATTAAAAGTTGAGCCCTCAAATCCCTAATGTTGTGTGTGAGCATATTTAAGGTCTTGAGGTATTTAGGCAGGGAAGAAAAAACATCCAGTGATGCTTGTTTTTTTTTTTTAATAAAACAAAAATATGAGTGTGACAGACCTTACAAGATAATGACATGAAAATTTTCTCAAATTTTGTGACAAAATTCTCTGAAAACTAACGGAGATTCATGATTGTATACTCCATGTATGAGGGCTGTCAATAAAGTAACGGTCCTTTTTATTTTTTTCAAAAACTATATGGATTTCATTCATATGTTTTTACGTCAGACATGCTTGAACCCTCGTGCGCATGCGTGAGTTTTTCCACGCCTGTCGGTGACGTCATTCGCCTGTGAGCACTCCTTGTGGGAGGAGTCGTCCAGCCCCTCGTCGGAATTCCTTTGTCTGAGAAGTTGCTGAGAGACTGGCGCGTTGTTTGATCAGAATTTTTTTCTAAACCTGTGAGACACATCGAAGTGGACACGGTTCGAAAAATTAAGCTGGTTTTCAGTGAAAATTTTAACAGCTGATGAGAGATTTTGAGGTGATTCTGTCGCTTTAAGGACTTTTCACGAAGCGAGAGGTCGTGCAGCGCTCTCAGGCAGCGTCATCAGCCTGTTCAAGCTGAAAACCTCCACATTTCAGGCTCTATTGATCCAGGACGTCGTGAGAGAACAGAGAAGTTTCAGAAGAAGTCAGTTTCAGCATTTTATCCGGATATTCCACTGTTAAAGGAGATTTTTTTAATGAAAGACGTGCGGACGGGTCCGCGCGTCGGGACGCAGCCGACGCGGTGCGGCGGCACAGGAAAAACACCTCCGTGTTGATAACCATTTGTAAAATCCAGGCGGCTTTTGATGGCTTTCAGTGGAGTGAGTATATGAGAAATTGTTTAACAGGCAGGACATGTTCCAACTTGTCCTTAAGGCTTTCAACAGAGGTGTTTTTCCTGTGGCGGAGCATCGCGGCTGCTGGTCGAATGTTTTGCCACCATTACCTGATATTATACGGTCTGAAATCTCTCACGCTTAACCAATCAGATTCATTGAAAAAATGTAATTTGGATTAGAATGATGAATAATGGCCGGAAGAAAATGAGAAGGAGGTGCTAAGGAGCCAGGCACTGAAGTACTAGGATACGAGAAGCAGCTGGAATACAGACAGCTGCAGACTGCAAGAAACAAGAAGACAACATTAGTTCAGAAACATATGGGGGGGGGGGGGGGGGGGGTAAAGCCACTAGGGTGTCACATAGGGGAATTTATCCACATCATGCAGTTTGTATCCAGAGAGAGAAAAATCCCCAGTCAGAGAAACCCCACTTAACATAGAGTTTCCAACTAGAGAGAAAAAGCTCAGTGTGCAAAAAACATCCACTTCATTCAACTTGAGTTTCAGAGAGGCAAACAAAAAGTGCACTTAAGAACCTGAATTCAAGGAAAATAGCTTAACCAGGAAGTTCAGCCTTTAGCTTAGCAGGTAATACAAGGAATTCAAAATGATATGAGAAGTTCAAGATTACACAAGAACATAAAGAGCACAAGGAAACAAAAATGTTACCACTCCACCTAAAGGAACTCTATTAATATAGAATGCAAAACCTCCAGTAAAATTCCAGCTTCAACAGGATATGCACTTACCTGTGATTGTTTGTGTTTGTGGGTCTACAAAGGAGGTAATCTTAGAACTAAAGTGTGTGTGTGTGTGTGTGTGTGTGTGTGTGTGTGCGTGCGTGCGTGCGTGCGTGTGTGTGTGTGTGTGTACCAGCAGTTTAGCTCAATGGTAGAAATATGATTCAAGGTCATTGTGTATGCCCTAACAGTCATCAGATACTCTTTCGGAAAAGTAAGATGGCAAAAGGAAGCGATAGAATCCATTGATTTGAAGACAAACACTCCTCATAATGCTCGGAGGGTTCCACTCAAAGTCTGGTACCCTACGACTGTATGATGAGCAACAACAGAGGTGGCAGTGGTGAATAAATGTCAATGACTGCATCCAGGGAACAAGAAACATCAAAGATTACCTAAAATAGGACCCATGAAACAAGCCTCAGGTGTGTCACTGGACGTCAGGAACACCACCGGCAGGAACAGATGAACAAGCGGAAAAGGACCATGATGGGCCAGACTGCAGCCGAGACCACAATTCCACTATATGCCCCAACTACTATCGCCAAAGTTACTCTGAAAAGTTACTTTATTATTTACTTTTTACAGTTACATTTTTTCAGTTACTTTACACAGTTACTTCATTAGTAATGAATGTAACTAGTAATCTAACTTGGTTATTTAGTAACCAAGTAGTATACAGTTACTTCATTTAGCTAATGAAGTAACTGTATAAAGTATCTGTATAAATTAACTAAAAAATAACTACAGTAATAAAGTAACATTTCAAAGTAACACATGGCAGCACTGGTACCAACGAAGTGCTATGAAGTCCTGATTCATGACAGTCAGACTCAGTGGGTACAAGCTGCAAACATTGTTGAGATGCCAGGCTGCTGGATTTGTTCAATTTTGATCTGTAGATTTTTAAGTTTGATGTGTCACTGCAGACTGGATATATTTACTGAAAGTGTAAGCATTATAGCTTGATTACAGGACACAGAACGGTCAGGACAATCCAGGGTTTTCATGTATCCCATAATCCCTTGCACGCCAGAGAGTCGCTGCAGTCAAAACAACATAGAGAATCCACATGATGACAATTGTAAATGAATATTATACTACAAAAATGTAAGTTTTTTATGCTTTTGTCATGTTAATAAGAGACTGCATGCATGATACCCTGAAAACTTGCTAAAACAATTATAACGAATAATCCATGTCTGCTACGTTTAATCTGCATGGATTTTAATAAACAGAAACCGAATTTCAGACATATTATATATATTAGTCTGGAACAAGGACAAACAGTGTTGTAAAGAACAATAATAAAGATGTTAAAGAGCAAACTTCACTTTCCCCCCAGAACGACATGAACAGGAAGCGAGCGTAGCTCACAGCAGCTCCCATTGAAAATAACGGAGAGACAGCCTGTGATTCTCGCATGTCACATGATGGATGTTAAGCTTCACAATTAACAGAATAACACATTGTTAATACTTACTCATCTTCAAATACATCTGGCTATGTCTTTTATGTGCTTTTGTAAATTTAAGGTTTCTGTTGTGAAAGTGTAGTGACACGGACCCACAACAGGGGGCGCAAATGAACGGTCAATAGATGAGCCAAAAGGTAACAATTTAATGTTGTGAAACGTGCACAACGAACATACAGACAATCTCAGAATATAATTACAGTCAAATTACAAAGGTGACGTGTGGGCAGGCTCGAGGATAGAAGACGTCTGTCCTGAGAAGAGCCGGAACCACACGATTTCCGCCCCCACAGAACCTGGTGAATACTGGAGCCGCCAAGTCCCGAATTCCCAGGTGATCACCGTCCCCGACTGTCGGATCTGGTACTGCTGGCGAAGAACAAAGACAGTCAAGTGTGGGTGTGTGTACACCCAGTAACAACAGCGGTGGGAATGCCACCTCCACCTCTCACTCAACACGTTGCAGCGGTCTCAGATGAAAAGGAGCGCTGTCTTGCACAGCCTCCGCAAAAACGACCAGTTCTCCTGCAAACACTCACAATAACAGATTTATAAATCTCACAAAAAGGCTGAGAGTATTACCTCCAATGAAGTATGATATCTCGGCGATGAGGTGGAGATGACGTCTGGTCTTTATGGAGTGCGATGATGAAGAATGTGTGACAGCTGTCAGGAATTAATGAGTGACAGCTGTCACTCCCGGCTGTGTCCGTGGCGGCAGCGCCCTCTCGTGCCTGAAGCCCGCACTTCAGGCAGGGCACCCTTTGGTGGTGGGCCAGCAGTACATCCTCTTCTGGCGGCCCACACAACAGGACCCCCCCCTCAACGGGGGCCTCCTGGCGCCCGACCAGGCTTGTCCGGGTGTCTGCGGTAGAAATCGGCCAGGAGGGCCGGGTCCAGGATGAAGCTCCTCTTCACCCAGGAGCGTTCTTCGGGTCCATACCCTTCCCAGTCCACCAAATACTGGAACCCCCGGCCCATTCGACGGACGTCCAGGAGCCGGCGCACTGTCCAAGCCGGCTCCCCGTCAATGATCCGGGCAGGAGGCGGCGCCGGACCGGGAGCACAGAGGGGTGAGGTGTGGTGAGGCTTGAGTCTGGACACATGAAAAACTGGGTGGATCCACAGTGAAGCTCCGACTCCCAGCTTCACTGCGGCAGGACTGAGGATTTTGAGGATCTTGAAAGGTCCAATGTACCGGTCCTTCAACTTGGGGGAGTCCACTTGGAGGGGGATGTCCTTTGTGGACAGCCACACCTCCTGCCCGGGCTGGTAAGCAGGGGCCGGGGATCGCCGGCGGTCTGCATGGGTCTTCGCCCTCATCTGCGCCTTCAACAAGGCAGAACGGGCGGAGCGCCACACCCGACGGCACTTCCGCAGGTGGGCCTGGACCGAGGGCACACCGACCTCTCCCTCCACCACGGGGAACAACGGGGGCTGATACCCCAAACACACCTCAAATGGGGAGAGGCCGGTGGTGGAAGACACCTGGCTGTTATGCGCATACTCGATCCAGGCCAGATGGTTACTCCAGGCCGTCGGGTGCGCGGATGTGATGCAGCGGAGGGTCTGTTCCAGTTCCTGGTTGGCCCGCTCTGCCTGTCCGTTCGTCTGTGGATGGTACCCAGACGAGAGGCTCACGGTGGCCCCCAGTTCCCTGCAGAAGCTCCTCCAGACGTGTGAGGAGAACTGGGGACCACGATCTGAGACGATGTCGGTGGGTATCCCATGCAGACGGACAACATGGTGGACCAGGAGGTCTGCTATCTCCTGGGCTGTTGGGAGCTTCGGGAGGGCCACGAAGTGGGCCGCCTTGGAGAATCGGTCCACTATCGTGAAGATGGTGGTGTTGCCCTGGGACGGCGGGAGGCCCGTGACGAAATCCAGGCCGATGTGGGACCAGGGGCGATGAGGCACAGGAAGCGGTTGGAGTAGTCCTTGGGCCTTCCTGTGTTCAGCCTTGCCCCTGGCACAGGTGGTGCAGGCCTGTATATACTCCCGGACGTCGGCCTCCATAGACGCCCACCAGAAGCGCTGCCAGACAACTACCATGGTCCTTCGCACCCCTGGATGACAGGAGAGCTTGGAACCGTGACAGAAGTCCAAGACTGCAGCTCTGGCCTCTGGTGGGACGTATAAACGGTTCTTCGGACCTGTACCTGGGTCCGGGCTCCGTGCCAGGGCCTCCCGGACGATCTTCTCCACGTCCCAGGTGAGGGTGGCCACGATAGTGGACTCCGGCAGGATGGGCTCCGGTGGATCCGACAGTGCAGTTTTGACCTCCTCTTCGTGTACCCGGGACAAGGCATCCGACCTCTGGTTCTTGGTCCCGGGGCGATAGGTGATCCGGAAGTCAAAACGCCCGAAGAACAGTGACCAGCGGGCTTGCCTGGGGTTCAGCCGCTTGGCGGTCCTGATATACTCCAGGTTCCGATGGTCAGTGAAAACCGTGAATGGCACAGACGCTCCCTCCAACAGGTGTCTCCACTCCTCAAGAGCCTCTTTCACTGCAAGGAGTTCTCGATTGCCGACGTCATAGTTCCGTTCAGCCGGGGTCAAAATGCGTGAAAAGTAGGCACACGGGTGAAGAACCTTATCAGTCTCTCTGCTCTGGGACAGCACGGCTCCTATCCCTGAGTCAGAGGCGTCCACTTCAACCACGAACTGGCGGCTAGGGTCGGGCTGCACCAAAACTGGCGCAGTAGAGAACCGCCATTTCAACTCCTTGAACGCGGCTTTGCACCGATCCGACCAGGTGAAGGGGAGTTTTGGAGAGGTCAGGGCTGTCAGGGGGCTAACTACCTGACTGTAGCCCTTAATGAACCTCCTATAGAAATTAGCGAAGCCGAGGAACTGTTGCAGCTTCCTACGGCTTGTTGGTTGGGGCCAATCTCTCACCGCCGCAACCTTGGCCGGATCAGGGGCGACGGAGTTAGAGGAGATGATAAACCCCAGGAAGGACAAAGACGTGCGGTGAAACTCGCACTTCTCGCCCTTCACAAACAGTCGGTTCTCTAATAATCGCTGCAGGACCTGACGTACATGCTGGACATGGGTCTCAGGATCCGGAGAAAAGATGAGAATATCGTCCAGATATACGAAGACGAATCGGTGCAGGAAGTCCCGCAAGACGTCGTTAACCAAGGCTTGGAACGTCGCGGGGGCGTTGGTGAGGCCGAACGGCATGACCAGGTACTCAAAGTGACCTAACGGGGTGTTAAATGCCGTCTTTCATTCGTCTCCCTTCCGGATCCGAACCAGGTGATACGCATTTCTAAGATCCAGCTTAGTAAAGATTTTGGCTCCATGCAGGGGGGTGAACACGGAATCCAACAATGGCAACGGGTATCGATTGCGAACCGTAATCTCATTCAGCCCCCTGTAATCAATGCATGGACGGAGTCCGCCATCTTTCTTGCCCACAAAAAAGAAACCTGCCCCCATCGGGGAGGTGGAGTTCCGGATCAGCCCGGCAGCTAATGAGTCCCGGATGTAGGTCTCCATTGATTCGCGCTCAGGTCGTGAGAGGTTGTACAGCCTGCTGGATGGGAACTCAGCACCTGGAACCAAATCAATGGCATAATCGTACGGACGGTGCGGGGGAAGGGTGAGTGCCAGATCCTTGCTGAATACGTCAGCAAGATCATGGTACTCAACCGGCACTGCCGTCAGATTGGGAGGGACTTTGACCTCCTCCCTTAGCCTGTAAACCGGGAGGAACCGAGGATCCTAAACACACCCGATGGCAGGTTTCGTTCCACTGAACCACCACCCCAGACGGCCAATCAATCCGGGGATTGTGCTTCAACATCCATGGGAAGCCCAAAATCACGTGGGAGGTAGAAGGAGTTACAAAAAACTCAATCTCCTCCCGATGGTTTCCAGACACCACCAGAGTTACTGGTTGTGTCTTGTGTGTGAGTAAAGGGAGGAGGGTGCCATCTAGTGCCCGAACCTGTAATGGCGAAGGAAACGCCACCAGAGGGAGCCCTACCTCCCTTGCCCATCTGCTGTCTAGCAGATTCCCTTCTGACCCCGTGTCCACCAGTGCTGGGGCTTGAAGGGTTAAATCCCCGCTCAGGATTGTGACTGGGAGTCGTGTGGCAATCTGTGTGTGTCTCAATTGAATGTTTTGACCCCCCCTTAGCCCAGAGTCTAAGGGTGAGTTTTGTCGTTTTGGCCGTTTGGGGCAGTTTTTCTGTATGTGCTCCTTTGAGCTGCAGAGAAAACACTCCCCGCGGATCAGCCTCCTCATTTTGGCCCTGTGCGTTTCCCTAACAACGTCAGCAGGGGGAGCTGTTACCCCATGGAGCGCTGTGGCTGTGGAGCGTGGGGAGGGTGGCGCCTTTTCGAACCCGGAAGGGAGAGGGGCGGCGTGTATCCGGTCACGTCCTTCGCCTCGCTCCCAACGGCGTTCCTCCAACCGATTGTCTAACCGTATAACGAGATCGATAAGCCCATCTAAATCCCGCAGTTCCTCCTTAGCTACCAGCTGCTCCTTCAGAACCAACGACAGTCCGTTTATGAAGCCGGCGCCGAGCGCAACGTTATTCCAGCCGGACCTCGCAGCCGCGATGCGGAAGTTGACTGCATAAGCAGCTGCGCTCTCATGTCCCTGTCTCATTGACAGCAGCACGGTTGAAGCGGTCTCTCCTCTGTTAGGGTGATCAAACACTGTTCTGAACTCCCCCACAAACCCAGTGTATGCTGATAACAACCGTGAGTTCTGTTCCCAGAGCGCCGTAGCCCAGGCGCGTGCTTTACCCCGAAGCAGAGCAATCACATAAGCTATTTTACTAGCATCTGACGCGTACATGACGGGACGTTGTGCGAAGACGAGCGAACACTGCATAAGAAAGTCCGCGCACGTCTCCACACAACCTCCGTACGGCTCAGGAGGGCTTATGTATGCTTCAGGGGATGGTGGGAGGGGTTGTTGAACCACCACTGGAACGTTCATATTCTGCACAGGGTCGGCAGGAGGACGAGCTGCAGCAGCGCCCTGAGCGCTCGCCGCCATCTGTGCGGAGAGAGCCTCCACCCTGTGGTTCAGGAGGATGTTTTGCTCGGTCATTTGATCCAACCGAGCCGTAAAGGCGGTGAGAATGTGCTGTAGCTCACCAATCACGCCTCCTGCAGACGCCTGCGCTCCCTGCTCTCCCATTGGTCGTTCAACAGCCGGGTGACGCCCCTTGGAGTCCATGACGCTGGCCGAGATATCCTGTTGTGAAAGTGTAGTGATACGGACCCACAACAGGGGGCGCAAATGAACGGTCAATAGATGAGCCAAAAGGTAACAATTTAATGTTGTGAAACGTACACAACGAACATACAGACAATCTCAGAATATAATTACAGTCAAATTACAAAGGTGACGTGTGGGCAGGCTCGAGGATAGAAGATGTCTGTCCTGAGAAGAGCCGGAACCACACGATTTCCGCCCCCACAGAACCTGGTGAATACTGGAGCCGCCAAGTCCCGAATTCCCAGGTGATCACCGTCCCCGACTGTCGGATCTGGTACTGCTGGCGAAGAACAAAGACAGTCAAGTGTGGGTGTGTGTACACCCAGTAACAACAGCGGTGGGAATGCCACCTCCACCTCTCACTCAACACGTTGCAGCGGTCTCAGATGAAAAGGAGTGCCGTCTTGCACAGCCTCCGCAAAAACGACCGATTCTCCTGCAAACACTCACAATAACAGATTTATAAATCTCACAAAAAGGCTGAGAGTATTACCTCCAATGAAGTATGATATCTCGGCGATGAGGTGGAGATGACGTCTGGTCTTTATGGAGTGCGATGATGAAGAATGTGTGACAGCTGTCAGGAATTAATGAGTGACAGCTGTCACTCCCGGCTGTGTCCGTGGCGGCAGCGCCCTCTCGTGCCTGAAGCCCGCACTTCAGGCAGGGCGCCCTTTGGTGGTGGGCCAGCAGTACATCCTCTTCTGGCGGCCCACACAACAGTTTCCTTTGGTCTGAAATGCACAATGGCACATTTCGAAATGGCTTTTAAAAAATCAGCTATTGCTTCTCATTCACTTTGAACAGAAAGTGCTTTCTGTGGCCTACTCTTTTCTTGATCATGAGTCAGAGCTGAGCAGTTTCTGTTGCAGCAGAAACTAGAAATTAATGAGTTGTGGAAAACATTATTGAAGGTGCCGGCATGCTGTTCCGATCCTTTCCAAGTCTTTCCAACCAAGTTTAACCGCTGTACCTGACTGTATACAAAGATGTCATCCTCTATGGCTGGTTGTGGCAGTCCCTCAGTGGCAAGGAAGACTGCCTCATGATCAGTTCCCGGACTGAATGATGGATCAATCAATCAATCAATTTTTTTTATATAGCGCCAAATCATAACAAACAGTTGCCCCAAGGCGCTTTATATTGTAAGGCAAGGCCATACAATAATTATGTAAAACCCCAACGGTCAAAACGACCCCCTGTGAGCAAGCACTTGGCTACAGTGGGAAGAAAAAACTCCCTTTTAACAGGAAGAAACCTCCAGCAGCACCAGGCTCAGGGAGGGGCAGTCTTCTGCTGGGACTGGTTGGGGCTGAGGGAGAGAACCAGGAAAAAGACATGCTGTGGAGGGGAGCAGAGATCGATCACTAATGATTAAATGCAGAGTGGTGCATACAGAGCAAAAAGAGAAAGAAACAGTGCATCATGGGAACCCCCCAGCAGTCTACGTCTATAGCAGCATAACTAAGGGATGGTTCAGGGTCACCCGATCCAGCCCTAACTATAAGCTTTAGCAAAAGGAAAGTTTTAAGCCTAATCTTAAAAGTAGAGAGGGTGTCGGTCTCCCTGATCTGAATTGGGAGCTGGTTCCACAGGAGAGGAGCCTGAAAGCTGAAGGCTCTGCCTCCCATTCTACTCTTACAAACCCTAGGAACTACAAGTAAGCCTGCAGTCTGAGAGCGAAGCGCTCTATTGGGGTGATATGGTACTACGAGGTCCCTAAGATAAGATGGGACCTGATTATTCAAAACCTTATAAGTAAGAAGAAGAATTTTAAATTCTATTCTAGAATTAACAGGAAGCCAATGAAGAGAGGCCAATATGGGTGAGATATGATGGGGGCATGATTGAAGAGGCTCAGTCTTGACATGCACTGCTTCTTACAGACACTGCACATGGTTGCTATGAGAAGCTTCTGCTGGTCAGGATCACATTCTCATGAGCGCCACTAGCTTAGCTTATGACAAGCTAAAAGTGGACGCTCTTGTTATGGCTGGACAACTGTCCAGTTTCTTGGTATTCTGTGATAGTACGTGCCAACAGCCGACGTGCTTGATGAATTCCTGTGCAAAAAGTAGTTCCCAGATTGAGATATATTCCACCGTGATAAATATTTAAGAAACTTAACGTTTATGAGCAACTTCTCTGTTATTGCTCAAGCACATTGTAAACATTGACACGATGGAGTTTGATGCTGAAGAGTTCAGAAAGATACGATTGGAATGTTCTGATGACCATTTATAGTTGTTGATGAAAGACTTGGGTGTTAACTTTGTGTTAAAGTCAGAACAAGAAGCTGCACTGAAAGAGGTCTGTCTGGGAAGAGACACATTCTGTGTTGTCGCTCCAGTGAGAGCGGCATGCTGAGCAGTGTGGCGAAAGTAGTGTGAGCAGTGTGGCGAGCTCATTCTGTGGGCACGAGCTATGCCACAAGTCCAATGAGAGCGGCACTCTGAGCAGGGTGGGTCAGGATGTTACTCACTTTCCTTCCTCTTTTCCTCAGTGTTGTTCACCCACAATTTTTCAATGACCCACACCTGTGTGGATCGTTGCTCAACAGCTGGCTCTGTCCCTTCCTTGAGCACCCTCAAGAGCTGCTCCATTAATTTGAAGACCCCAGGTCTGGGTCTCTGGGGTCTTCTAATCAATGGGCAGCTCTTAAAGTGGTGCTTCACGAAGTCCTTGTAGAGTTTCTTCTGCACTCCTCTGTTAAATTTTTCTTTGCTCAGCTGAGAGTTGAAGATCCAGTGATGACACAGCCCTGCTTTACTCCTGACTGAACACTGAAGGCTTCAGTTTTTGGCCATTTACCAGACCTTTTGCAGATATGTCACCGTGGAGAAGCTTCAGGATCTTGATGAAGCACACGTTCCTCAGGATCTTCCACAGAAGTGGGTGTGACACTCTGTCAAGCATCCTTGTCAAGTCAGTGACGGTGAAATACAATGGTTGGTGTTGACACTTTTCTTGTAATTGGTGAAGAGTGAAGATCATGTCTTTTGCCTCTATCATTCAGGAGCCACTCTGAGTTTCAATGTGGATTTTTTTTTTTTTTTTTCTGTGAGTGGTCTCAGACAGTTGTTGGCAATCCATGCAAAAAACCATTCCTGCAGTAGACATTAAGTAGATTCTGCAATGGGTCCACAGTCAGATTAGTCTCCATTACACTTGTAGATGGTCAAATCAAATCAAATCAATTTTATTTATATGGCGCCAAATCACAACAAACTGTTGCCCCAAGACGCTTTATACTGTAAGGCAAAAGCCATACAATAATTACAGAAAAACCCCAACGGTCAAAACGACCCCCTATGAGCAAGCACTTGACGACAGTGGGAAGGAAAAACTCCCTTTTAACAGGAAGAAACCTCCAGCAGAACCAAGATCAGGAAGGGGCAGTCTTCTGCTGGGACTGGTTGGGGCTGAAGGGAGAGAATCAGGAAAAAGATATGCAGTGGAAGAGAGCAGAGATCAATCACCAATGATTAAAAGCAGAGTGGTGCATACAGAGCAAAAAGAGGTGAATAAAGAGAAACACTGGGTGCATCATGGGAACCCCCCAGCAGTCTAAGTCTATAGCAGCATAACTAAGGGTCACCTGATCCAGCCCTAACTATAAGCTTTTTCAAAAAAGGAAAGTTTTAAGCTTAATCTTAAAAGTAGAGAGGGTGTCTGTCTCCCAAATCCGAATTGGGAGCTGGTTCCACAGGAGAGGATGTTGTGTGGGCTGCCCGAAGAGGAGGTACTGCTGGCCAACGCCAGAGGGCGCCCTGCCTGTAGTCGGGTTTCAGGCACCAGAGGGCGCAGTTACGTCCCAGGAGGCAGGACTGACAGCTGTTATTAATCATCATCACTGCACCATAAAGGCCTGGAGGAGACACCAAATCTCTGCCGAGATATCAGTTTACCTCTCAGGTAATCTTCTCAGCCTTTCTCTGTGCCGTATTCACATATTGTATGCTAACCTGTTTGCAGTCGTTACCTACCGTAACTAACAGCCTGGAGCTGGTGTGTTGGAAATTTGGAGGAGTCGGCGATTCCGCTCCTAAATTCCTTCATGTTCAGTAGGTCCTGCAGGAACTAATTTTTCTGCTGCCTGAGAGTGAAGTACTTGTCACTCCAGAAAGAACTGTGAGTTTGCTGACTGCTTTCTGGGTGTCCACACACCCACCATTAACCTGTTGTTGTTCCTGCCAGCAGTACCGGATCTGACAGCTGAAGCAGAGGCCACCTGGGGACTCAGGACTTGGCGGCTTCAGTATACTGCAGCTCTTCGTTGGCGGTGAACATTGTGGGCCCCAGCTCTTCTCTGGATAGGCGTATCCTACCCTCGGGCCTGCCCACACGTCACCTGTTGTATTTTGTGATCGACTGTCTAAAAGCAGTATTCGACCTGTTGTGCACTTTTGCCACAATAAATTGTATTTATTGGATTATCTATTGACCGTTCATTTGCGCCCCCTGTTGTGGGTCCATGCATTACACTTTCCCCAACAGGATATCTAGGCCAACATCATGGATCCCAAGGGGCACAACCCACCCATTGAACAGTCAATGGAGACGCAAGGTGCACAGGCTTCTGCAGGAGGAATAATGGGTGAGTTGCAGCAATTTTTGGCCGCCTTCACTGCTCGGTTGAATTTGGTAACCGAGCAGAATGTACTACTCAATCGTCGGATGGAGGCTCTCACCGCACAGGGGGAAGCGCGTGCACAGGGCGCGGCTGCCGCTCCTCCTCCTGCCGACCTGTTGCAGAACAGGGACCCTCCAGTGGTCATTCAACAGACCCCCCCCCATCCCCTGAAGCATACATAAGTCCCCCGGAGCCGTACGGAGGCTGTGTTGAGACGTGCGCGGACTTCTTAACGCAGTGCTTGCTCATCTTCGCTCAGCGTCCAGTAATGTACGCATCAGACCCCAGCAAGGTGGCTTATGTTGTCAATTTGCTTCGAGGTGAGGCATGCACCTGGGCTACGGCGCTTTGGGAGCAGAATTCACGGCTCCTAACGACTTACACTGGGTTCGTACGGGAATTCAGACAAGTGTTTGATCACTCTAATCGAGGCAAATCTGTTTCCACTCTGCTGCTGTCCATTCGACAGGGGCGTCGGAGCGCTACAGAGTATGCAGTTGACTTCCGTGTCGCGGCTGCGAGGGCCAGCTGGAATACAGTAGCGCTTCGCGCCGCCTTTGTAAATGGACTGTCTTTGGTCCTGAAGGAGCACCTGGTGGGTAGAGATGAGCCGCGGGATTTAGATGGGCTTATTGATTTAGTCACACGTTTAGACAACTGATTGGAAGAACGCCGACGGGAGCGCGATGACGGACGTGGCGGGGCACGCGCCGCCCCTCTCCCTTCCCGGTCCGAAGCAGCCCCGCCTTCCCCACGCTCCAGAGCCAGAGTGCTCAGCGTGACGACAGCTCCCCCTGCTGACGAAGCTATGGACACGAGCAGGGCCAAAATAAAATTGGAAAACAGACAGAGGAGGCTGGCCCGCGGAGAGTGTTTTTTCTGCGGCTCTAACGAGCATTTGCAGAAACAATGCCCCAAGCGGTTAAACACCAACGCTCACCCTTAGAGACTGGGCTTAGCGTGGGCCATAACACACATGCGGGTAATGCACGAAAATCCGCACGAATCCCAGTCGTGATCCTCTGTGGGGATTTAACCCTTCAAGCCCCAGTACTAATCGACACGGGGTCAGAAGGGAATCTGCTAGATAGCAGATGGGCTAAAGAAGTAGGGCTCCCTCTAGTGGCTCTTCCTTCATCAGTGAGGGTACGGGCACTAGATGGCACCCTTCTTCCACTAATCACACACCAGACACAGCCCATAACACTGGTTGTGTCTGGGAATCACAGAGAGGAGATTGTGTTTTTTGTAACACCTTCTACCTCCAGAGTTATTTTGGGCTATCCATGGATTAGTAAGCACAATCACCGGATCGATTGGCTGTCTGGGGTTGTGGCTCAATGGAGCGAAACCTGCCACTGGTAGTGTTTACGATCCTCGGTCCCACCCGGTGTGACTGCTAAAGAGGAGATTCGAGTCCCTCCCAATCTCACGGCGGTGCCAGTTGAGTACCACGATCTTGCTGACGTTTTCAGCAAAGATCTGGCACTCACGCTTCCCCCGCATCGACCATATGATTGTGCCATTGATTTAATCCGGGTGCTGAGTATCCGTCCAGCAAACTGTACAACCTCTCACGCCCCGAGCGAGAATCGATGGAGACCTACATCCGGGACTCTTTAGCTGCCGGGTTGATCCGGAACTCGTCTCCCCCGTTAGGTGCTGGTTTCTTTTTTGTGGGCAAGAAGGACGGCGGACTCCGTCCATGCATTGATTTTAGAGGGCTGAACGAGATCACGGTTCGCAACCGATACCCGTTGCCCCTGTTAGATTCAGTGTTCACGCCCCTGCATGGAGCCAATATTTACGAAATTGGATCTTAGAAATGCGTATCACCTGGTTCGGATCCGGAAGGGAGACGAATGGAAGACAGCATTTAATACCCCGTTAGGTCACTTTGAGCACCTGGTCATGCCGTTCGGCCTCACTAACGCCCCCGCAACGTTCCAAGCATTGGTAAATGACGTCTTGCGGGACTTCCTGCATTGGTTCATCTTCGTATACCTAGACGATATCCTCATCTTCTCCCCGGATCCTGAGACCCATGTTAAGCATGTACGTCAGGTCCTGCAGCGGTTGTTGGAGAACCGGCTGTTTGTGAAGGGTGAGAAGTGCGAGTTCCACCGTACTTCTTTGTCCTTCCTGGGGTTCATAATCTCCTCCAACTCTGTCGCCCCTGATCCGGCCAAGGTAGTGGCGGTGAGGAAGCCACAATAGTTCCTCGGCTTCGCTAATTTCTATCGGAGGTTTATCAAGAGCTATAGTCAGGTTGTTGGTCCCCTTACAGCCCTGACCTCCCCAAAGGTTCCCTTCACCTGGTCGGATCGGTGCGAAGCCGCGTATAGGGAGCTGAAACGCCGGTTCTCTACTGCGCCAGTTCTGGTGCAGCCTGATCCTAGCCACCAGTTTGTTGTGGAAGTAGATGCCTCTGACTCAAGGATAGGAGCCGTGCTGTCCCAGAGCGGGGAGTCCGATAAGGTTCTCCACCCCTGTGCCTATTTCTCTCGCAGGTTGACCCCATCAGAGCGGAATTATGACGTCGGCACTCAGGAGCTCCTGGCGGTGAAGGAGGCCCTGGATGAGTGGAGACACTTGTTGTAGGGAGCTGTGGTTCAATTCACGGTTTTCACTGACCATCGGAAGCTGGAGTATATCCGGACCGCTAAGCGTCTGAACCCCAGGCAAGCCCGTTGGTCTCTCTTTTTTGGACGTTTTGACTTCAGGATCACATATCGCCCCGGGACTAAGAACCAGCAGTCAGACGCACTGTCCCGGGTGCATGAAGAAGTCAAGGCGGAGTTGTCGGATCCACCAGAAAACATCATCCCGGAGTCCACTATCGTTGCCACACTGACGTGGGACGTGGAGAACATCATCAGGGAGGCCCTGACGCATCACCCGGACCCCAGCGGTGGACCAACTAACCGTTTGTACGTCCCACCAGACGCTAGGACTGCAGTTTTGGACTTCTGTCACGGTTCTAAGCTCACCTGCCATCCAGGGGTGCGAAGGACCGTGGCAGTTGTCCGGCAGCGGTTCTGGTGGGCGTCTTTGGAAGCCAACATCCGGGAGTATGTCCGGGCCTGTACCACCTGTGCCAGGGGCAAGGCAGTCCACCAACCAGAGAAGGGACTCCTCCAGCCGCAGCCAGTGCCTCATCGCCCCTGGTCCCACATCGGCCTGGACATCGTCACGGCTCTCCCTGCATCCCAGGGAATGACAACCATCCTGACGATAGTGGACCGGTTCTCCAAGGCAGCCCAATTCGTGGCCCTCCCGAAGCTTCTGACGGCCCAGGAGACTGCTGACCTCCTGGTCCACCACGTCATACATCTGCATGGTATCCCTGCGAACATCATCTCGGATCGTGGTCCCCAGTTCTCCT
Source organism: Thalassophryne amazonica (assembly GCF_902500255.1). Taxonomy (NCBI): domain Eukaryota; kingdom Metazoa; phylum Chordata; class Actinopteri; order Batrachoidiformes; family Batrachoididae; genus Thalassophryne; species Thalassophryne amazonica. The sequence continues at coordinate 138,499,311 of NC_047105.1, read as the reverse complement.
CGCAAGTCTGGAGGAGTTTCTGTAGGGAACTGGGGGCCACCATGAGCCTTTCGTCGGGGTACCACCCACAGACCAACGAACAAGCAGAGCAGGCTAACCAAGAGCTAGAACAGGCTCTGCGGTGTTTGACCTCTGCGCACCCGATGGCCTGGAGTCAACATCTAGCCTGGATCGAGTACGCTCATAACAGTCAAGTTTCATCAACAACCGGCCTCTCCCCATTTGAAGCATGTTTGGGGTGCCAGCCCCCATTGTTTCCGGCTGTGGAGGGAGAGGTCGGGGTTCCCTCGGTCCAGGCCCACCTCAGGAGGTGCCGTCGGGAGTGGCGAACATCCCACTCTGCCCTGCTGAAAGCCCGGACGAGGGCGAAGAGCCATGCAAACTGCTGATGCGCCCCGGCCCCAGACTACCAGCCCGGGCAGGAGGTCTGGCTTTCAACCAAGAACATTCCTCTCAACACGGAGTCACCAAAACTCATGGACAGATACATCGGACCCTTCAAGATCACTAAAGTCATCAGTCCAGCCGCAGTGAAGCTGAAACTCCCAGCTTCACTGCGGATTCATCCCGTGTTTCTCGTCTCCAAATTGAAGCCATACCACAACTCGGACCTCTGCACCCATGGACCAGCGCCGCCTCCTGCCCGCATCATCGACGGCGAGCCTGCGTGTACAGTCCGCAGGCTCTTGGATGTTCGTCGGAGGGGTCGGGGTCTCCAGTATCTGGTGGACTGGGAAGGTTACAGACCTGAAGAACGGTCCTGGGTGAAGAGGAGCTTCATCCTGGCTAGTTCTACCAGCGACACCCCGACAAGCCTGGTTGGGCGCCAGGAGGCGCCCGTTGAGGGGGGAGTCCTGTTGTGGGGGCTGCCCGAAGAGGAGGTACTGCTGGCCAATGCCAGAGGGTGCCCTACCTGTAGTCGGGTTTCAGGCACCAGAGGGCGCAGTTACGTCCCAGGAGGCAGGACTGACAGCTGTCATTAATCATCATCAGTGCACCATAAAAGCCTGGAGGAGACACCACATCTCTGCCGAGATATCAGTTTACCTCTCAGGTAATCTTCTCAGCCTTTCTCTGTGCCGTACGCACATATTGTATGCTAACCTGTTTGCAGTCGTTACCTACCGTAACTAACAGCCTGGAGCTGGTGTGTTGGAAATTTGGAGGAGTCGGCGATTCCGCTCCTAAATTCCTTCGTGTTCAGTAGGCACTGCAGGAACTGGTTTTTCTGCTGCCTGAGAGTGAAGTACTTGTCACTCCAGAAAGAACTGTGAGTTTGCTGACTGCTTACTGGGTGTCCACACACCCACCATTAACCTGTTTTTGTTCCTGCCAGCAGTAGCGGATCTGACAGCTGAAGCAGAGGCCACCTGGGGACTCAGGACTTGGCGGCTTCAGTATACTGCAGGTCTTCGTTGGCGGGGGAACCTTGTGGGCCCCGGCTCTTCTCTGGATAGGCGTCTCCTACCCTCGGGCCTGCCCACACATCACCTATTGTATTTTGTGATCGACTGTCTAAAAGCAGTATTCGACCTGTTGTGCACTTTTGCCACAATAAATTGTATTTACTGGATTATCTATTGACTGTTCATTTGCGCCCCCTGTTGTGGGTCCGTGCATTACACTTTCCCCAACAGAGGAGCCTGAAAGCTGAAGGCTCTGCCTCCCATTCTACTCTTACAAAGCCTAGGAACTACAAGTAAGCCTGCAGTCTGAGAGCGAAGCGCTCTATTGGGGTGATATGGTACTAAGAGGTCCCTAAGATAAGATGTGACCTGATTATTCAAAAGCTTATAAGTAAGAAGAAGAATTTTAAATTCTATTCTGGAATTAACAGGGAGCCAATGAAGAGAAGCCAATATGGGGGAAATATGCTCTAGAACTGAAGGCTTTTCAGGGAACTTTTAGGACAACCTGATAATAATGAATTACAGTAGTCCAGCCTAGAAGAAATAAATGCATGAATTAGCTTTTCAGCATCACTCTGAGACAAGACCTTTCTAATTTTATAGATATTGCGCAAATGCAAAAAAGCAGTCCTACATATTTGCTTAATATGCGCATTGAAGGACATATCCTGATCAAAAATGACTCCAAGATTTCTCACAGTATTACTGGAGATCAGGGTAATGCCATCCAGAGTAAGGATCTGGTTAGACACCATGTTTCTAAGATTTGTGGGGCCAAGTACAATAACTTCAGTTTTATCTGAATTTAAAAGCAGGAAATTAGATGTCATCCATGTCTTTATGTCTGAAAGACATTCCTGCAGTTTAACTAATTGGTGTGTGTCCTCTGGCTTCATGGATAGATAATGCTGGGTGTCATCTGCGTAACAATGAAAATTTAAGCAATGATTTCTAATAACACTGCCTAAGGGAAGCATGTATAAAGTGAATAAAATTGGTCCTAGCACAGAACCTTGTTGAACTCCATAATTAACCTTAGTCTGTGAAGAAGACTCCCCATTTACATGAACAAATTGTAATCTATTAGATAAATATGATTCAAACCACTGCAGCGCAGTGCCTTTAATAGCTATGGCATGCTCTAATCTGTGTAATAAAATTTTATGGTCAACAGTATCAAAATCTGCACTGAGGTCTAACAGGACAAGCACAGAGGTGAGTCCACTGTCTGAGGCCATAAGAAGATCATTTGTAACCTTCACTAATGCTGTTTCTGTACTATGATGAATTCTGAAACCTGACTGAAACTCTTCAAATAGACCATTCCTCTGCAGATGATCCGGAGATTGGAGATTGGCCTATAATTAGCTAAGATAGCTGGGTCAAGTGTTGGATTTTTAAGTAATGGTTTAATTACTGCCACCTTAAAAGGCTGTGGTACATAGCCAACTAGTAAAGATAGATTGATCATATTTAAGATCGAAGCATTAACTAATGGAAGGGCTTCCTTGAGCAGCCTGGTAGGAATGGGGTCTAATAGACATGTTGATGGTTTGAAGTAACTAATCAATCAATCAATCAATCAATTTTTTTATATAGCGCCAAATCACAACAAACAGTTGCCCCAAGGCGCTTTATATTGTAAGGCAAGGCCATACAATAATTATGTAAAACTCCAACGGTCAAAACGACCCCCTGTGAGCAAGCACTTGGCTACAGTGGGAAGGAAAAACTCCCTTTTAACAGGAAGAAACCTCCAGCAGAACCAGGCTCAGGGAGGGGCAGTCTTCTGCTGGGACTGGTTGGGGCTGAGGGAGAGAATTAGGAAAAAGACATGCTGTGGAGGGGAGCAGAGATCGATCACTAATGATTAAATGCAGAGTGGTGCATACAGAGCAAAAAGAGAAAGAAACAGTGCATCATGGGAACCCCCCAGCAGTCTACGTCTATAGCAGCATAACTAAGGGATGGTTCAGGGTCACCTGATCCAGCCCTAACTATAAGCTTTAGCAAAAAGGAAAGTTTTAAGCCTAATCTTAAAAGTAGAGAGGGTGTCTGTCTCCCTGATCTGAATTGGGAGCTGGTTCCACAGGAGAGGAGCCTGAAAGCTGAAGGCTCTGCCTCCCATTCTACTCTTACAAACCCTAGGAACTACAAGTAAGCCTGCAGTCTGAGAGCGAAGCGCTCTATTGGTGTGATATGGTACTACGAGGTCCCTAAGATAAGATGGGACCTGATTATTCAAAACCTTATAAGTAAGAAGTAGAATTTTAAATTCTATTCTAGAATTAACAGGAAGCCAATGAAGAGGGGCCAATATGGGTGAGATATGCTCACTCCTTCTAGTCCCCGTCAGTACTCTAGCTGCAGCATTTTGAATTGACTGAAGGCTTTTTAGGGAACTTTTAGGACAACCTGATAATAATGAATTACAATAGTCCAGCCTAGAGGAAATAAATGCATGAATTAGTTTTTCAGCATGACTCTGAGACAAGACCTTTCTGATTTTAGAGATATTGCGTAAATGCAAAAAAGCAGTCCTACATATTTGTTTAATATGCGCTTTGAATGACATATCCTGATCAAAAATGACTCCAAGATTTCTCACAGTATTACTAGAGGTCAGGGTAATGCCATCCAGAGTAAGGATCTGGTTAGACACCATGTTTCTAAGATTTGTTGGGCCAAGTACAATAACTTCAGTTTTATCTGAGTTTAAAAGCAGGAAATTAGAGGTCATCCATGTCTTTATGTCTGTAAGACAATCCTGCAGTTTAGCTAATTGGTGTGTGTCCTCTGGCTTCATGGATAGATAAAGCTGGGTATCATCTGCGTAACAATGAAAACTTAAGCAATACCGTCTAATAATACTGCCTAAGGGAAGCATGTATAAAGTGAATAAAATTGGTCCTAGCACAGAACCTTGTGGAACTCCATAATTAACTTTAGTCTGTGAAGAAGATTCCCCATTTACATGAACAAACTGTAATCTATTAGACAAATATGATTCAAACCACCGCAGCGCAGTGCCTTTAATACCTATGACATGCTCTAATCTCTGTAATAAAATTTTATGGTCAACAGTATCAAAAGCAGCACTGAGGTCCAACAGAACAAGCACAGAGATGAGTCCACTGTCCGAAGCCATAAGAAGATCATTTGTAACCTTCACTAATGCTGTTTCTGTACTATGATGAATTCTAAAACCTGACTGAAACTCTTCAAATAGACCATTCCTCTGCAGATGATCAGTTAGCTGTTTTACAACTACCCTCTCAAGAATCTTTGAGAGAAACGGAAGGTTGGAGATTGGCCTATAATTAGCTAAGATAACTCAGCTCAATAGAGCTCTGACTCTTTGTCAGCCTGGCTACAGTGCTGAAAAGAAACCTGGGGTTGTTCTTATTTTCTTCAATTAGTGATGAGTAGAAAGATGTCCTAGCTTTACGGAATGCTTTTTTATAGAGCAACAGACTCTTTTTCCAGACTAAGTGAAGATCTTCTAAATTAGTGAGACGCCATTTCCTCTCCAACTTATGGGTTATCTGCTTTAAGCTACGAGTTTGTGAGTTATACCACGGAGTCAGGCACTTCTGATTTAAAGCTCTCTTTTTTAGAGGAGCTACAGCATCCAAAGTTGTCTTCAATGAGGATGTAAAACTATTGATGAGATACTCTATCTCCCTTACAGAGTTTAGGTAGCTACTCTGCACTGTGTTGGTATATGGCATTAGAGAACATAAAGAAGGAATCATATCCTTAAACCTAGTTACAGCGCTTTCTGAAAGACTTCTAGTGTAATGAAACTTATTCCCCACTGCTGGGTAGTCCATCAGAGTAAATGTAAATGTTATTAAGAAATGATCAGACAGAAGGGAGTTTTCAGGGAATACTGTTAAGTCTTCTATTTCCATACCATAAGTCAGAACAAGATCTAAGATATGATTAAAGTGGTGGGTGGACTCATTTACTTTTTGAGCAAAGCCAATAGAGTCTAATAATAGATTAAATGCAGTGTTGAGGCTGTCATTCTCAGCATCTGTGTGGATGTTAAAATCGCCCACTATAATTATCTTATCTGAGCTAAGCACTAAGTCAGACAAAAGGTCTGAAAATTCACAGAGAAACTCACAGTAACGACCAGGTGGACGATAGATAATAACAAATAAAACTGTTTTTTGGGACTTCCAATTTGGATGGACAAGACTAAGAGTCAAGCTTTCAAATGAATTAAAGCTCTGTCTGGGTTTTTGATTAATTAATAAGCTGGAATGGAAGATTGCTGCTAATCCTCGGCCCAGGCCTGTGCTACGAGCATTCTGACAGTTAGTGTGACTCGGGGGTGTTGACTCATTTAAACTAACATATCTGGAGATGGAGCAGGCCCTGCGTTGCGTGACAGCCGCGCACCCGGCGGCCTGGAGTACCCATCTGGCCTGGATCGAGTATGCCCATAACAGCCAGGTGTCATCAGCCACCGGCCTCTCCCCTTTCGAGGTATGTCTGGGGTACCAACCTCCTCTGTTTCTGGTGGTTGAGGGAGAGGTCGGTGTGCCCTCGGTCCAGGCCCACCTACGGAAGTGCCGTCGGGTGTGGCGTGCCGCCCGTTCTGCCTTGCTGAGGGCCCGGATGAGGACGAAGGCCCATGCAGACCGTCGGCGGACCCCGGCCCCTACGTACCGGCCAGGGCAGGCAGTGTGGTTGTCTACTAAGGACATTCCCCTTCAAGTGGACTCCCCTAAGCTGCAGGACCGGTATATCGGTCCGTTTAAAATCATCAAGGTACGCAGTCCAGCCGCAGTGAGGCTTCAGCTTCTGGCCTCACTGCGGATCCATCCCGTTTTCCACGTGTCCCGGATCAAGCCCCATCACACCTCACCCCTCTGTACTCCGGGTCCGGCACCACCTCCTGCCCGGATCATCGATGTCGAGCCGGCTTGGACTGTGCGCCGGCTCTTAGATGTCCGTAGGATGGGCCGGGGCTTCCAGTATTTGGTGGACTGGGAGGGGTACGGACCTGAAGAACGCTCCTGGGTGAAGAGGAGCTTCATCCTGGACCCGGCCCTCCTGGCCGATTTCTACCTGGTCGGGCACCAGGAGGTGCCCGTTGAGGGGGGGGTCCTGTTGTGTGGGCCGCTGAAGAGGAGGTACTGCTGGCCCACCACCACCAGAGGGCACCCTGCCTGGAGTGCGGGCTCCAGGCACCAGAGGGCGCTGCCGCCTCACAGGAACAGCCGGGGTGACAGCTGACACTCATCACCTATGACAGCTGTCACCACTCATCTGATCAGCATCGGTATATCAGCAAGATGGCATCTCCACCTCTTTGCCGAGATATCGTTCTACCTGGAAGGTAACGTACCTCAGCTGACTGTTGACAGTATTCTGTTGTAACTTTGTGCGTTGTAGTGTGGACACTCTGTCTGGGTCTTTCATTAATTAATAAGCTGGAGTGGAAGATTGCTGCTACTCCTCCTACTCGACCCGTGCTTCGAGCATTTTGACAGTTAGTGTGACTTGGGGGTGTTGACTCATTTAAACTAACATAATCATCCTGCTGTAACCAGGTTTCTGTAAGGCTGAATAAATCAATATGTTGATCAATTATTATATCACATTTAACTGTTTTAGTCTGTGGTGCAGTTGAAGGTGCTATATTATTTTTTCTTTTTGAATTTTTATGCTTAAATAGATTTTTACTGGTTATTGGTGGTCTAGGAGCAGGCACCTTCTCTACGGGGATGGGGTATTGGGGGGATGGCAGGGGGAGAGAAGCTGCAGAGAGGTGTGTAAGACTACAACTCTGCTTCCTGGTCCCAACCCTGGATAGTCACGATTTGGAGGGTTTACTAAAATTGGCCAGATTTCTAGAGATGAGAGCTGATCCATCCAAAGTGGGATGGATGCCGTCTCTCCTAACAAGACCAGGTTTTCCCCAGAAACTTTGCCAATTATCTATGAAGCCCACCTCATTTTTTGGACACCACTCAGACAGCCAGCAATTCAGGGAGAACATGCGGCTAAATATGTCACTTCCGGTCACTCCCCATGGTGACATCATTGAGTCTTTCAGGTCTGCTGGTATTTCTTCTTGAGTACAAATTTTGAGGATGAGTTGATGCAGTTGGAATTGGAGAACGGAACCACTTTCTTTAAAGACCTCAACAGGAATGTTGTCTTCCCCTAGTGTTTTGTTGTTTTCCATGCCTTTAAGGGCAACAAGAGTTTCTTTGAGAGTGGGGTTTAACTGAGGAGAGCCCTTCCTCCTCCTGTACGACTGGGTTGGTGTTAAAGAGGTATTCAAAGTATTCTTTCCATCGAGCGCTGATGTCATCTTTGGTCTTCCTTGTTGATCCACCTTTGAGGCACTGTGGGCTGTGTGATCATGCAGCCACACGCATGCACTACACCTGTTCTCCAGCTGATTCACTCTGGATGCACGCACTCAGCTTTTGGATGTGTACAGTAGCATTGTGTTGCATAGATTTGCATGCAGTAGCGGCATGTTGCGCAGACCTGCTTAAACACTATGTGCTTTCTGCGTCCAACATTCTACGCAGAAAAAAATAAAACAGGTTTAATGTTTTGCATTCTCCATGCATAGACCTCAGCATACTGATGTGTAGGGAGCAACAATATGCCGTAGAGCTGCCAAAACTGGGCATAGAGCTGCTTAACTCAGCGTAGATGGTATGCCACAATACGCAATTCTATGTTTGCGCCGGTGTGAAAGGGGCTTAAGGTCTACTTCTTGACCAAATTTGATTTCATGTCCTTTTGAGATCTTATCAAGTAATTAACAGACTTAATAGCAGATATATGGTTAAATGAGTAAGTAAAGAGAGATGTCTTCATTCAAGATAGTGATAAACAGTGATTTTTGTTTTCCATCCATAGGTTTAAAAAAACTTCAGTGTCTCACTTTTGGCAGAATTTCTTCTGGATTTGTGGTTGCCTTGAGGGTTCAGACACTTCCTAACAAACAAGGAAGCCAAAGTCACTCTGAGGACTTACTGCAGTGCAGGGAGCTTGAAACTCTGCGGTGATTTGAGCTCATTGACTTCAGCAGTGCAGTCCAGCTTTCATGGTGACTTAAGGTATTGAAGCGTGAATATTTCTGACAGCACCCAAGCAAGGTCTTAACAATGTGGTTTTTGTTCTGCAGTCACCGAGTAGATTTTTGTCTTTGTTTTGGCTTCATGTTACAGATGACAAATTTTCTGGCACATGCTCCCTTTTGTACTATCTCAAGTTTACAGAGAATAACAACTGGCTTCTTTATTTCAGCAGATAATTCAGCAGAGCAACATTCTCTGTTTCACAAAGAAAAAGAAGACACTGCCATAATGTACAAAAGAAAATATGAATAAATAGATGCCACAGTGAAAGGCCAATCAAAGGCCAGATATAAGAGCATTATTAAAACATAATCAACCCTTCATTATGATGGCATTTTTATTATAAACATGAAATGGACGGTGTCCAAACTGCATTCTGGACCATCACATCTTTTAAACCAAGTGCATTAACCACTTGGCCACCACCCCTGCTCATTTCACACCATGCATCTACATTGTGCAATTTTTCACCCAGCTGGCCTGCTGATGGCCCAGTGCCATCTTTTCAGCATGCTGCCTTCACTGCTCTCTATCCTGATGGACTAGATGACACCATAATAAAGGCAGGATGACCTTTTCTTTGCTCTGTGTATGTCTGGATGCCTGCTATAGTGCTGTGCAAAGCTTTATCCTGTTGTCTGTATCATTTTGTGGAAGATTTTATGTGCCATTGATTGGAAATGGAAACAAGAGAACCATAGAAAAGTTTGATGTACCGCAAAAAGCAATAGCATATGTCTACCAACAAATGTGAACAAGGCCTTAATAAAACAAGAGGCCATGTTGTTTGTGTCTTTTTGAATGAAATGTATTTTTTTCATCTCTTCAGCTTTTGTACTCAGTACATTGAAGAGTAAATGATGCTTTCAAGGAGCTTGTACACATTAGAAGAGTAAACACCTCTGACTATTTATTTGCCACAAACTATTAAAGGATAAACAAGGGCTGCTCATATGCAGGGGAATCGGAACATCTATCTGTGACTGTGAAACAACAATCACTGCCAATGAGGCTTTGAACTCTGTTCTAGACAATTTTAACATCTGGTGTCATACACTTTTAATTTCTTAATGATGAAGTAAATGAACTCTTTATCGACTACCTTTTGGTCACTTAAAAAATTGGTCATACACACACACACACATATATTATACAAATAATGGATGGCAAGTATTTTGTTATGAACAGCATATGATTGATTCTGATATATATATATATATATATATATATATATATATATATATATATATATATATATATATATATATATATATATATATATATATATATAATCTTACAGTCTGATCTATGAGCCCATGTTTATTAATTACTTAATAAAAAGCTAAAATAGGTAACACTTTGGAGATTACCAAATATGCACTGAGCTACATAAAGATTAAAGTTTCATGTTCAATTCACTGAATGCAAAGACAAATTTTCTGATGTTTGCTGGCATAGCAAAATGTAGCACTTGTACAATTCAGTACATCATTGGACAACCTCAAGGTGCTAAACGTGCCAAAGGTGCGCTGTGAAAAAAAAAAACACCAACCGAGCATATTTACTGGGCAAACCTGCCATTTTGATGGCCAAAAAGTGTGGCTTTGGGTGTCACCATCTTGGTGGTGCTTACTTGGCCTGTTGTAGTCATCCTATAAATGCAGTGCACCCAGAAGTGTTAAAAAACTTGATTTTACTTCATTTTCTACTGAGATAATGATTTTGTGGCATTTATCTGTGATCTACTGAGTATCCTGAGCTTGATTATCTGGGATAGATTGCTTTTGTCTCTACCCATGTACCAGGGATAAACATTGTTTGCCTCATTCCACTAAACACTCTTGAAGAGGAAAGACCACTAAATCACTCTTGTGATTATTTTTCCCCTTCTTCAGATATGTTGATGATTCCTAATACACCTAACATGTCTGGAATTATGAAGTAATATAGACAATTTTATGGCTGCTCAGTTGTGACATTTGAGTGGACGAGGATTAAGTTTTGTGAACAGTTAGTAAGTCTAACAGGTAAGCCCATGCTCAGTGCACAAGAACAATCTGTAGCTTGAAGAGGATTTGCAAATCGTTGTATTCTGTTTTTATTTACATTTTACACAACGTCCTAACGTCACTGGAATTGGGATTGTACATTCCCAAGTGAAAAGGGTAAAAATCTGCTTTCATTTTCATAACTAGCCAACCGATCTTGAAGAATTTAAAATTACTCAAATAAAGCATCCTGGTAATGTGAGTGTGTGACAGGCTCCTTCTCCTTCACTGCACTGTGCACACCAATCACATTGTCAGCTGAAAAAACAGGTCCCGGAGTGGATAAATCTGAAAATGGTGGATTTGCATCTCTGTGTGTTCCCGAAAATATGTCATGACACTTACGAGGTCTGTCCATAAAGTATCGTACCTTTTTATTTTTTTTAAACTATATGGATTTGATTCATATGTTTTCACGTCAGACAAGCTTGAACCCTCGTGCGCATGCGTGAGTTTTCCACGCCTGTCTGTGACGTCATTCGCCTGTGAGCACACCTTGTGGAAGGAGTGGTCCCGCCCCCTCGTCGGATTTTCATTGTCTGGAAATGGCGGAATGATTTGGGTTTTTTTCCATCAGAATTTTTTCAGAAGCTGTTAGACACTGGCACCTGGAAACCATTCGAAAAATTTATCTGGCTTTTGGTGAAAATTTTACGGGCTTCACAGAGAATAAGGTCTGTTAGTACAGCTTTAAGGACCCCTTTAAGGACGCTTGGCGCACCGCGCTCCGAGCTGCGACGACGCGGCACAAGCCACTGGACCATTTCTAAACGGATGGCTCTGTGGATACGAGACCATCGTGTGCTCTTTCTCTGGTTATCACAAGAGCCGGACATCAGCCATTTTCCGGCAGATTTCACTTTTAACAAGAGATTTTGTCATGGAAAGCCGCGCAGAGGCTTCGCGCATCGCGACCGATTCACTTTGGAAGCGAGACAAAGGAACACCACCGTTTCGGCGTGCCAGAGGACAAATTCGGACATGCCTATCTCGGCTTTCAATGCTTACCAGTCAAGTGAGTTATAAGAGAAATTGTGGTGTGCCGAGCGTCCTTAAAGGGGTCCTTAAAGCTATACTAACAGACCTTATTCTCTGTGAAGCCCATAAAATTTTCACCGAAAGCCAGATAAATTTTTCGAATGGTTTCCAGGTGCCAGTCTCTAACAGCTTCTGAAAAAATTCTGATGGAAAAAAACCCCCAAATCATTCCACCATTTCTAGAAAATGAAAATCCGACAAGGGGGTGGGACCACTCCTTCCACAAGGCGTGCTCACAGGCGAATGACGTCACTGACAGGTGTGGAAAAACCCACACATGCGCACGAGGGTTCAAGCTTGTCTGACTTGAAAACATGTGAATCAAATCCATATAGTTTAAAAAAAAATAAAATGGTATGATACTTTATGGACAGACCTCGTATTTTGTTTTTTAGGTGGATCATTAATGTAATTAATGTGCTGAAGAGATGCCAGATGGCTCTGGTGAATGAAGATCATGAATAAATGGAGCACTGTGACGGTAATAAAATAATTGCAGAAAATACTTTCAGCTTTTAAAATGAGTTATTTTTCCACTTGTTTGGTGGCTTCCTTCATCTCATGCTGAGAAATGTGTCTGGAGCACTGTATTATCACACTGAGGGAGTTCTTTTAAAAAGCTGTGTTTATTCACAAGCAAGTTCCAAGATGAGGAATTAAAGTATTTCCAAATGTCGTCTTCCAAAACAATGGCATCTTCTGCTAATAGCAGTCTTCTGCTGGCTGTGATGATGAATTTGGCTGACAGGATGAAATCAGTAAGATTAAAAGTCTTTATTTGCTCAGTTTGCTGCTTGAAATGATCTAGCCTTCTCGTTACATTGATTTGCTCCTTAAACTTTGTGCATGCTCCCGTCTTGGAAGCTTTGTAGTGCCACATATATGTACTACAGCATTTTCAGGGATTTTAAGTGTACCCTGAAAAATACTGTAAAATATTCATATACTGCAATATAAATCACTGTGGCAAAAAACAAAAACAAAAAAACAATCAAAATGTCAATTTTTTTTTCCAATATTGTGCAGCCCTAACTGCATATCCAGATAGATAGATAGATAGATAGATAGATAGATAGATAGATAGATAGATAGATAGATAGATAGATAGATAGATAGATAGATAGATAGATAGATAGATAGATAGATAGATAGATAGAGAGCAAACGAGTAAAAGAAGTATTTTCTCAGTAAATTACTAAGGCCCTTCTCCTCCAGCTCTAGTAAGAGTCCTGGTGGATCCGAACGTCTTCCATTTACAGATGATGGAAGCCACTGTGCTCATTGATATGTTCAAAATCCATTGGGACCTTCACAATTGTTTAAATATTAGCGATTTAGAAAAGGAGCATTTTCTTGTTCCGTTACAACACCATTGGACAGTTAGGATTTAATAGCATTGGGGGAAAAGGCATTCTACTGACAAGTGAAACATAACATGAGAACATGTGAGAAAAGATAATGTTTTTGTAAAGTGGCTCACATGCAGCTTGCTGTGGAGTGTGGATGATTCATGCTGTAGATGCCACAGTGTAGTGCCCGTGTTGGTGCTTCACTTAGAAAAGTAACATCTATATAAGTAACATGATAACTGCAAGTGCTTTTATTGCTCTTGTTAGGAAAATTGCTTGGTGTCAAAATCATGCAGATGCAGCAATTTCATCAAGTAAAAGTATCATGTCAAGACTTCATCAACACGAACTTAGTTATTAATAATTTATTCAGAATCTCTGCAGTTCTTGGTTTGTTTTTCACTGTCATTTTGGTAGTGTTTTGATCATCTTTTGCAGGATTTCTTCATCTGGCTGTCTTTTGGGTGGTCTGGGTTCCCTAAAGGCACTGCAGGCTTTCTGGTGGGTACAGTGTGCTGATGCTCGGGTCGCCTGTTCTCTCACTGTGTGTCTATGGCTGTGCCAAATGAGGTACACACTGTGGTTGAGGGTGCCCACCTGTGTTGTGAGGCAAAGTGGAACATTGAATTTATTTACTTCGTCAGACATCTTGTGATTTTGTCTATTTGACTCCTTCACGTCTTACAGAAGTATTTTTTCCTGATTTTTTATTGTTGTTTACACACTGCTTACTTCTTACAGAAGTATTTTTCCTTTTCTTTTATTGTTCTTTATGCACCAATGACACCAGATCAAATTCCTTGCATGTGAGAACTTAATTGGCAATACGTTCTGATATATTACTGTCAAGATGTGAGGTTCTGCCTGGTTTTGTTTTCATGCTTTTGCTATGTTTGCTTCTGTGTAGTCTTATTCTCTTGTCAGGGTTTTTCCCTGCTTGGGTTTTACTGTCCCTGTCTCTCTTGTTTGTATCTCCTGTCTCTTGGTGGTGGCCGTTTCCCTCTCCCTGGCCACACCCTCACCCATTCTGGTGAATTCCATGCACACTTGCTCTCAATCTACACCTCATCACTTGGGTGTATTTAAGATCCTCTTTTTGCCCTGTTACCTCGCCAGATTGATGCACTCTGTGCCTTCTCTCCAGCGTTCTTTATCTCGTTCTTGACCTGCTTGCTTCCCGTGTTCTTTGACCTCTTGCTTGTATTTTCGACCACGCACCTGCCTGATGTTCTTGCTCGTTTGCCTTGTTGGATTGCCTACCCGTGTACCAGACCCTGTTTTTTGCCCAAGTAAACTGCTTTTGCCTAGTAAGCCTTGAGTCCGAGTCCAGCATTTGCATCCTGTTACATCCGTTTACCAGTCTTGATAATGTAGCTCTCTCACACATGAATGAACACAAATTTTAATTATGACAAGCCATGCTGAGAGTTCAAGGTGTCTGATGTTAGCACCACTGTTTATGTCATGGCCAGTTTCTGCTTCTGTTATTATCATTGTTTATTTTTGTACCCTGTTTTGTACCCATTGAATTACAGGAAAAAAATTAAGAGCATCATTCCTTAGAGGAGGCAGGGATGGAACTAGTCCAACACAAGAAACTGATCCCAAGTCCCCCCCCCCCCCACACACACACACACACATACACACACACTTTCAATAGAAGAATTTTAATTTTAACAGTGAGAACTAATGTCCCACAGCATCCTACATAGCATATTTCCAAAATGGTTTAAATACACACCATTGAAAAATGCTCAGTGTGGTATCTCTGAAAATAATGATGTGATTTTAGGTGATAGAGGTTTACTCTTTTCTAATAATATTTTACAGTCATGAGCGTATCATTCACAGGGGTGGCAGCCAAGCAGTTAGTGTGCTTGTTTTCAGTGTGGAAGGTTTGGGATTCAAGTCTACCCCTGCCTGTTCTCCATCTAATATCTTATATACACACATACAGACCCACTTCGGATCTGCTGTGGCAAACCTGAGTGAAACAAGGGAGAACCCAAAGGCATTTGCTGCAAGCATATTATTCACAGTGCATCCATGCATACAAAAACAGGCACATGTAAGGAGTTACGTTCAAGCCTATGGATGGATGGATGGATGGATAAGATTTATTGTCATTGTCATTACAAGTGCACCAACAACGAGATTACGTCCACACTCAGATTACCACAGACAAACAGCTGTTAATCCACAGTTATTACTTGTTTACCGTAATAATGGCACACATCAGAATTAAGACAACACATATACATTTGACATTGTTTATGTGCACTAAACTTGAAACAGTCCATTTTCCAAATTGAGGCGATGTGAGTGTGTGGTAGCCAATGCAACTGGAGTCACGCTGCCGCTAGCTTGGGGGCAACGGGGACCTGCCGCAGCTAAAACCGCGCAGCCCCCAGAGGGGAAAGGGGTGGTGTGAGGGTGGGGTGTGATGGGGGACAGGAGGTGAGGTAGAAGGGAAAGTGGAGCATGCTTCAGTCTTTGTCCATGTGTGAGTCTGTCTGTCTTTGTGTACTGGAGTAAGAAAGATAAGGAGGTAGCCAATCTTCCAAAGGCCATAGAAATTCTTCTGGAGGATAAACAATGGGCATTTTATCCTTGACAGGCTGATAAGCCTGCCATGTTTGTGGTTGAGCGGTGAAAAACACTTTACCAGCTTCACATGAACAAACCAAAACCCAATTATGAAAAATTTCCCAGCCTCTGAAATCTTCACTTTCTTCTGCAAGGCACACATTTGCTCCAAGATGTTATCAAATTTGTGTCTGAGTTAAAGGGTTAATGCAGTCTGAGAATGCATCGCCTTGCCCAATTCATTAATCATGACGGACAAGTGAGGGGTCATGGTTTTTGCAGCAGCCATCTTGCCAATCTTCCGGTAGGTCAGGGCAGCACATAAGCCAATAAGTACCAGCCCTCCTACTATGAATCCAAATATGAATAAATCCTCGACATCCTCCACAGTGAAAGGCGGAAAGCATGTGACACGTCAAGTCTCCCAGGCGTCGAGAACATAGCACGCAGGGTAAGTTCCATCCGGGCACGCAGGGTCCCCCGGCTCTGATCTTCTTGTAGAAAAAATGGTGTCAATAGAGTTCAGAGACCAGCTGATCAATTCCATGATTAATCCAATATAGTTTGAAGAATTCACAGCCTGGTGAAGTAGAGACTTTGAAGGTTGGAGCAGAGATAGAGGAGAGAGGAGGAGATGTGACCACCCTCGCCGGAGTCCCAAGCTGAGCTATACCACCTGTGCCATGGGAAAGACCTCACACCAGCCACCATCCAGCCTCCTTTGGCCCTTGTCCATCCCTAGTTGCTCCTGGTCTCACACCTGTCTGGACTTCGTCACTGGACTCCCACCATCCAAAGGACATACCATCATGCTCACCATCATTGACCACTTCACCAAAGCAGCACACTTTGTGGCCCTGCTGAAGCTTCCATCTGCCTAGGAGACCGCCGACCTCTTAGTCCACCATGTATTGGCAAAAGCCAACAGAGTTCTTGGGATGATAAAAGGGCCTTTTCGTTCATTGACAGAAACTCCTTTATTCTTTTGAATAAAACGTTCCTTCGTCCTCAACTGGAATATTGTGTGCAGGCGTGGTTGCCATATCTCCAGAAAGACAAAAATATTTTGGAAAAAGTATAAGGAAGGGCCACTAAGTTGGTACCAGAACAAAAAAAAAGTCTGCCTTATGAGGAGAGGCTCTTGGAATTGGGTCTTACTACACTTGAAGATAGAAGAACTCGAGGGGACTTGATCGAAATTTATAAAATTTTGCACAGCTTTGAAAATGTTAAACTTTAATGTGTTCTTTGAAATGAGAAGGTATACTGGCCTTAGAGGCCATGAACTGAGCCTGGAAGTAAATAGATCAAGGTTGAATGTGGGAAAAACTGTTGGGTTTTGGTTCTGGGGGTTGTATTGGATGCGTCCCTGGTCTCCATGCTCTTTTGTGTCTTAGTGTTCTCCCATCATGCTGTTTCTGGTTGAAGGTTTGTGAGTGACTATGTCTCTCACTCTCTTCTGTTAAGTGTTCTGCATTAGCTGTCGTGATGGTAAAGCCGATGCATGTGTTATTTGTGGAGTCGGATAACTCCGTGTGTGTGTGTGTGTGTGTGCATGCGTGCGTGCTTGCTTGAGTAGGTGTGAATGTGTGCGTGGTTGATTCAGTGGAACTCTCTGTGTGTGTGTGTGTGTGTGTGAGTGCCTGAGTAGGGATGAATGTGTACGTGGCTCATTCAGTGTTCTGTTGTGCGTATGTAAGAATGTGTATCTGTGACGTATTTCTTACTCATTCTGGTGCATACGGGGACCGGGGACCACCCCATGGAGCTGTTGGTCTACACGTGTTCACGATCATTGCCACCTGTATTTATACCATGGTTCATTCACTTCACATTTGCCAGAAATTCTGTTGTCCTTAGCAGTACCTGGCCTTTGTATCTGCCAGACTATGTCTGCTAGTTTGCCAGTCTTAGATCTAGTAACCGTTGGTTCCAATTCCAGACCTGTTCCAGCCCATGCCAACAGATTCCAGTGACTTCCTGCCATTTCATAATTCCATTTATTCCTGTACTCATTATTGCAATGAATTGTTACTCCTTTTACTGCTTGTCAGCTTTCCGCATTTTTTGGGTCCAAGTTTGGTTTTCCACTGATCAGCTGTAACACATAGTGTACATTAGACAAATTAATACCAGCTTTGGTAGTGGTCAGTCATACAAAACTACTGTGCATCTGGAAAGTTGTCACAGCACTTCACTTTTTCCACATTTCTTTTTTTTTTATGTTACTGCCTTATTCCAGAATGGAGAAAATTCATTTTCCCCTCAAAATTCTACTCACAACACCCCATAATGACTACATGAAAAAGTTTTTTTTTTTCAAATTTATAAAGATAAATAACTAAGAAATCACATGTACATAAGTATTCTTTGTTGATGCACCTTTGGCAGCAATTACAGCCTCAAGTCTTCTTAAATATGATGCCACAAGCTTAGCATACCTTTGGCAAGCATTGCCAAGTCCTCTTTACCTCTCAAACTCCATCAGGTTGAATTGGGAGCATTGGTGCACAGCTATTTTAAGGTCTCTCCAGAGATGTTCAATCAGATTCCGGTCTGGGTTGTAGCTGGGTTACTCAAGGACTTTCACAGAGTTGCCCTGAAGCCACTGCTTTGATTTCTTGGCTGTGTGCTTTGTGTTATTGTTCTGCTGTAAGATGAATCATTGTCCCAGTCTGAGGTCAAGTGCACTCTGGAGCAGGTTTTAACCCAGGATGTCTCTGTACATTGCTTCATTCATCTTTCAGTCCTGACTAGTCTCCCAGTTCCTGCCATCAGCCTCCCTACAACATCATGCTGCCTCCAACATGCTTTATTGTAGAGATCATGTTTGGTTTCCTCCAACATGTCAACTGGCATTCATGCCAAATAGTTCAATCTTCTGGTCTTCTGGTCTCATCAGACCAGAAAAGTTTGGTTATCATGGTCTGAAAGTCCTTCAGGTGCCATGTGCCTTTTACTAAATCCACCTTGACCCTTTGATTAAGTTGATCCCCAGATTGGTATGGAATCTCGCATCGCAATGAGTAAACCCATAGTAAATGGTTGTAAACTGTAAGTGCACTGTGCGTGGGTGCGTACCAGTGCACAGCAAAAATTCTGAAATGTTCAAAGTTTCTGGCATGCATTAATTTCATACCACTTGTGTGAACTAGTCATGAACATTGCGCAACCTATTTTAAAACACTGCATGTCATTGCAGTGACCTCCATGACCAGTGAAAGATCACGGACCGAGATGTCACCCGGTATGGCGGAGCCGGGGTCCCACCCTGGAGCCAGGCCTGGGGTTGGGGCTCGCGTGCGAGCGCCTGGTGGTCGGGCCTTAGCCCATGGGGCCCGGCCGGGCTCAGCCTGAAGGAGCAACGTGGGCCTGCCCTCCTGTGAGTTCACCACCTGCAGAGGGGGCCATGGGGGTCAGGTGCAGAGAGGATTGGGTGGCGGTCGAGGGCAGGTGGCCCGGTGGCCCGGTTCATGCTCACAGCCCCTGGCTGTTGGGATGTGGAATGTCACCTCACTGGGGGCAAGGAGCCTGAGCTTGTGCGGGAGGTTGAGAGATACCGACTAGAGATAGTCAGGCTCACCTCCACGCACAGCATGGGCTCTGGTACCCAACTCCTGGAGAGGGGCTGGATGCTTCATTTTTCTGGCGTTGCCCATGGGGAGAGGCGGAGAGCTGGGGTTGCATTGCTTATTGCTCCCCAGCTCAGTCGCCATGTGTTGGAGTTCACTCCGGTGAACGAGAGAGTCGCGGCCCTACGCCTTTGGGTCGGGGACAGGTCTCTCACCGTTGTCTCGGCCTACGGGCCGAGCAGTAGTGCAGAGTACCCGACATTCCTGGAGTCCCTGGGAGGGGTACTAAATAGCGCTCCGACTGGGGACTCCATTGTTCTCCTGGGGGATTTCAACACCCACGTGGGCGGCGACAGTGAGACCTGGAGGGGGGTGATCGGAAAGCACGGCCTCCCCGATCTGAACCCAAGTGGTGTTCAGTTGTTGGACTTCTGTGCTAGTCACAGTTTGTCCATCACGAACATCATGTTCGAGCACAAGGGTGTCGATAAGTGCACGTGGCACCAGGACACCCTGAGCCGGAGGTCGATGATCGACTTTGTAGTCGTATCATCTGACCTTCGGCCACATGTCTTGGACACTCGAGTGAAGAGAGGGGCAGAGCTGTCGACTGATCACCACCTGGTGGTCAGTTGGATCCGCTGGGAGTGGAGGAAGCCGGTCAGACCTGGCAGGCCCAAATGTATCGTCAGGGTCTACTGGGAATGACTGGCGGAACCCTCTGTCAGGGAGGTCTTCAACTTCCACCTCCGGGAGAGCTTCTCCCAGATCCCGGGGGAGGTTGGAGACACGGAGTCCGAGTGGACCATCTTCTCCACCTCCATTGTTGATGCGGCCGCTCGTAGCTGTGGTCACAAGGTCTCTGGTGCATGTCGCGGCGGCAATCCCTGAACCCGGTGGTGGACACCGGAAGTAAGGGATGCCATCAAGTTGAAGAAGGAGTCCTACTTATCTTTGTTGGTAGGTGGGACCCTAGAGGCAGCTGACAGGTACCAGCAGGCCAAGCGTGCCGCAGCCCGTGCAGTTGCAGAGGCAAAAACTCGGGTCTGGGAGGAGTTCGGGGAGGCTATGGAGGAGGACTATCGGTCAGCCTCGAAGAGATTCTGGCAAACCGTCCTACGCCTCAGGAGGTGGAAGCAGCTCTCCACCAGCACTGTTTACGGTGTGGGTGGGGAGCTGTTGACCCTGACTGGGGATGTTGTTTGGCGGTGGAAGGAGTACCCAGAGGCGGACTCATCCATTACCCAGGCAGAAGTCACCGAGGTGGTTAGAAAGCTGAAATCCGTCCTGAGTACCTTAAGTCTCTGGATGTTGTGGGACTGTCTTGGCTGACATGCCTCTGCAACATCGCGTGGCGATCGGGGACAGTGCCTCTGGATTGGCAGACCGGGGTGGTGGTCCCTCTGTTTAAGAAGGGTGTGTTCCAACTATAGGGGGATCACACTCCTCAGCCTCCCCAGTAAGGTCTATTCCAGAGTACTGGAGAGGAGAATTCGACCGATGGTCGAACCTCGGATTCAGGAGGAGCAGTGTGGTTTTCGTCCTGGTCGCAGCACACTGGACCAGCTCTACACACTCCATCGGGTGCTCGAGGGTTCATGGGAGTTCGCCCACCAGTCCATATGTGTTTTGTGGATCTGGAGAAGGCATTCGACCGTGTCCCTCGGGGGCACGCTGTGGGGAGTGCTCCGTGAGTACGGAGTCCGGGGTCCTTTGCTAAGGGATATCCGGTCCCTGTACGACCGCAGCAGTAGCTTGGTTCGCATTGCCGGTAGTAAGTCAAACCTGTTTCCAGTGCACGTTGGCCTCTGCCAGCGCTGCCCTTTGTCACCAGTTCTGTTCATTATTTTTATGGACAGAATTTCTAGGCGCAGCCAGGGTGTAGAGGGGGTCTGGTTTGGGAACCACAGAATCTCGTCTCTGCTGTTTGCGGACGATGTGGTTCTGTTGGCTTCGTCAAATCAGGACCTTCAGCGTGCACTGGGGCGGTTTGCAGCTGAGTGTTAGGTGTCCGGGATGAAAATCAACACCTCCAAATCCGAGGCCATGGTTCTCGACCGGAAAAAGGTGCTTTGCCCTCTTCAGGTCGGTGGAGTGTCCTTGCCTCAAGTGGAGGAGTTTAAGTATCTCGGGGTCTTGTTCACGAGTGAGGGATGGATGAAGCATGAGATCGATAGACGGATCGGTGCAGCGTCTGCAGTGATGCGGTCGCTGTATCGGACCGTCGTGGTGAAGAGAGAGCTGAGTAGGGGGGTAAAGCTCTCGATTTACCGATCGATCTACGTTCTGATCCTCACCTATGGTCATGAGATTTGGCTCATGACCGAAAGAACGAGATCGCGGGTACAAGCGGCCAAGATGAGTTTCCTCCGCAGGGTGGCTGGGCACTCTCTTAGAGATAGGGTGAGGAGCTCGGTCACTCGGGAGGAGCTCGGAGTCGAGCTGCTGCTCCTCCATGTCGAAAGGAGTCATTTGAGGTGGCTCGGGCATCTTTTCCGGATGCCCCCTGGACGCCTCGCTGGAGAGGTGTTCCAGGCACGTCCCATTGGGAAGAGGCCCCAGGGAAGACCCAGGACACACTGGAAGGATTACATCTCTCGGCTGGCTTGGGAACGCCTTGGGGTTCCCCCGGAGGAGCTGGGGGAGGTGTGTGTGTGGATTGGGAGGTTTGGGCGGCTTTGCTTGAGCTGCTGCCCCCGCGACCTGACTCCGGATAAAGCGGAAGAAAATGGATGGATGGATGGATGGATGGATGCATGTCATTGCACACATGGCATCTGAGCTTGAAATTAGATTATGATTAGATGTTACACCTATAATAAACATAACTTTACAGATATAGTTGTGCTCAAAAGTTAACAACCCTGGCAGAATGTTTTTTTTTTTTTTTTGCCATTTTACAGAGAATATGAATGATAACACAATTTTTTTTTTCACACTCATGGTTAATGGTTGGGTTAAAGCCATTTATTTTCAAACACCTATGTTTACTCTTTTAAAACCCTAATGACAATGGAAACTCCCCAAATGACCCTGATCAAAATTTTACATATCCCCTGTTCTTAAAAGACACGTCGCACTGAAATCATAACAATTTAGATTTAGGCTGTTAGTGACCATCCGATGATCCACTACAATTACTTTGTGCACTTCTGTGACCAGTTTCAAAGTATACAGCATCCGCAGCAAACAGCTGTGGAGACTTCTCAGGCGCCGTCGTCAGCCTGTTTCAAGCTGAAAACCTCCACATTTCAGGCTCTATTGATCCAGGACATCGTGAGAGAACAGAGAAGTTTCAGAAGAAGTCGGTTTCAGCATTTTATTTGGATATTCCACTGTTAAAGGAGATTTTTTTTTAATGAAAGACATGCGGGCGGATTGCAGCGTCGGCTCGCAGCCGCTGCGATGCTCCGCCACAGGAAAAACACCTCTGTTGGAAGCCTTAAGGACAAGTTGGAACATGTCCAGCTGTTAAACAATTTCTCATATACTCACTCCACTGAAAGCCATCAAAAGCCACCTGGATTTTACAAATGGTTATCAACACAGAGGTGTTTTTCCTGTGCCGCCGCACTGCGCCGGCTGCGTCCTGACACGCGGACCCGTCCGCACGTCTTTCATTAAAAAAATCTCCTTTAACAGTGGAATATCCGGATAAAATGCTGAAACCGACTTCTTCTGAAACTTCTCTGTTCTCTCACGACATCCTGGATCAATAGAGCCTGAAATGTGGAGGTTTTCATCTTGAAACAGGCTGATGACGGCGCCTGAGAGCGCTGCGCGACGTCTCGCACCGTGGGAAATCCTTAAAGCGACAGTATCACCTCAAAATCTCTCATCAGCCGTTAAAATTTTCACCGAAAACCAGCTTAATTTTTCGAACCGTGTCCACTTCGATGTGCCTCACAGGTTTAGAAAAAAATTTGATCAAACAAAGCGCCAGTCTCTCAGCAACTTTTCAGACAAAGGAATTCCGACAAGGGGCTGGACAACTCCTCCCACAAGGAGTGCTCACAGGCGAATGACGTCACCGACAGGCGTGGAAAAACTCACGCATGCGCATGAGGGTTCAAGCATGTCTGACGTAAAAACATATGAATGAAATCCATATAGTTTTTGAAAAAAAAATAAAAAGGACCTATACTTTATTGACAGCCCTCGTATATATATATTTGTGCCATCACGGAGATTCCACGTCCACTAAGCGGCAATAAACAGCTGACATGCAGGTTAAAACAGTGTAAGAGCCATTTTAACCCGCATGTCACCTGTTTTTTTTTTTCCCAACCCCAATTCCAATGAAGTTGGGAGGTTGTGTAAAATGTAAATAAAAACAGAATACAATGATTTGCAATCCTCTTCAACCTATATTCAATTGAATACACCACAATAGTGCTGCAAATAACTGAAACAATAATTCACATGGTGATACAAGCACCAAATCCAGCACAAATTCTGCTTAGATGTTCCTCTTTTGAAAAAAAAAAAAAGAAAAAAAAAAAGATGGGCGACTTGAATTTTCTATAGGCAGCCACGTAGAGGTCAATTGAAGAATGCTCCAATCTTATTGAAAACTATACCACATTATTTGTCTGATAATAAAGATTCCAAAAAAGGTATACTTTGGACTATCTGTGACTGATTGTTATGGAGCTATGGGGTAAAAACCATAAGAATGGTAACAAAGGTAAATTAAAGTTTGTACAGGGGTCAAAAGTTAAAGTTGCTCCAATTTGAGTAAAAATGGTGCAGATTGTAGATTGAGCTACTTGGATTAATAAATGGAATAGTTTTGACTGTGTTGAATGCTTGGTCTCTAAAGTAATGTCAAATAATGTTGACATCCATTGAATTCTATGACATGTGACATGTTACCTTGTAACGTGATAACTAAGCATGATACATGGTGCAAACTATTCCTTTTGGAAACCCTATTAACGCAACCAATAATTTGCATCACCTTTGAACAAAATCGGAGCAACTCTAACTTTTGACCCTTCTTGTTGTTTTTACCCCATAACTCTATAGAATTCAGTCATGGATAGTCCAAACTACACCTTTTTGGAATCTTAACAATCAGACAAATAATGTGGTATAATTTTCAATAGGACTGGAGCATTTTTATATTTTGACCCCTGTGTAATTCTTCAGTTGACCCCTACGTGGCCGCCTATTGAAAATTCAAGTGGCCCATCGGTTTTTCAAAGAGTAATATCTAAGGTGTACTTTTACCAAATTTGGTGCTTGTATCACCATTTCAAAGATTCCTCTGTAAATAATATGTTATCTGCTGCACTACAAAGACAAGATATTTAATGGTCAAACTGATAAACTTTACTGTTTTGGTGCAAATATTTGCTCATTTTGAAATGGATGCCTACAACACATTTCAAAAAAGCTGGGACAGTGGTATGTTTACCACTGTGTTACATCACCTTTCCTTCTAACAACACTCAATAAGTGTTTGGGAACTGAGGACACAAATTGTTGAAGCTTTGTAGGTGGAATTCTTTCCCATTCTTGCTTGATGTACAACGTCAGTTGTTCAACAGTCCAGAGTCCCCGTTGTTGTATTTTGCGCTTCATAATTCACCACACATTTTCAATGGGCAACAAGTCTGGACTGCAGGCAGGCCAGTCTAGTACCTGCACTCTTTTACTATGAAGCCACACTGTTGTAACACATGCAGAATGTGGCTTGGCATTGTCTTGCTTAAATAAGCAGGAACGTCCCTGAAAAAGACGTTGCTTGGATGGCAGCATGTGTTGCTCCAAAACCTGGATGTGCGTTTCAGCATTGATGGTGCCATCACAGATATGTAAGTTGCCCATGCCATATGCACTAACACACCCCCATACCATCACAGATGCTGAATTTTGAACTTTGCACTGGTAACAATCTGGATGGTCTTTTTCCTCTTTTGTCTGGAGGACACAACATCCATGATTTCCATCAACAATTTGAAATGTGGACTCATCAGACCACAGCACACTTTTTCACTGCATCTGTACATTTCAAATGAGCTCGGGCCCAGAGAAGGGGGCAGTATTTCTGGATGTTGTTGATGTATGGCCTTCGCTTTGCATGGTAGAGTTTTAACTTGCACTTATAGATGTAATGATGAACTGTATTATCTGACAATGATTTTCTGAAGTGTTCCTGAGCCCACGCGGTAAGACACTTTCCACAATGTTGGTTTTTAATGCAGTGTCGCCTAAGGGATCGAAGGTCATTGGCATTCAATGTTGGTTTTTCGAACTTGCCGCTTATGTGTAGAAAGTTCTCCAGATTCTCTGAATCTTTTGGTGATATCATGGACTGTAGATGATGGAATCCCTAAATTCTGTGCAATTGAACATTACGAAACATTGTTTTAAAATGTTGGACTATTTTTTTCACGCAGTTGTTCACAAAGTGGTGATCCTCACCCCATCTTTGCTTGAGAACCGCTGAGCCTTTTGGGGATGCTCCTTTTATACCCAATCATGACACTGACATTTAGTGTCCTCAGTTCCCAAATGCTTATTGAGTGTTGTTAGAAGGAAAGGTGATGTAACACTGGTAAACATCCCACTGTCCCAGCTTTTTTGAAACGTGTTGCATGCATTCCATTTCAAAATAAGCAAATATTTAGACAAAAACAATAAAGTTTATCAGTTTGAACATTAAATATCTTGTCTTTGTAGTGTATTCAATTTAATTTAGGTTGAAGAGGATTTGCAAACCATTGTATTCTGTTTTTATTTACATTTCACACACTGTCCCAACTTCAATGGAATTGTATTAAGGGTTTATTCAACATTGTCTTTTAAAAAGTTCCTTATAGAGATTAACAGTTTTATGACATTTGAGACAGTCTACAAGCTTAATACTGATTATATATTGTTCAAATTCAGCCAGAAGTCTGTCTAAATTGGGGGTTAAAACAGCTGCTGTGCACACACACACACACACACACACACACACACACACACACACAGACGTTCTCAAAGTGAAAAAGTACTTTGATTGAAAGCTCCATTGAAAAGAAGACAAAGCAAAAGATGAAAAATAAACATCCCACTCACCCCAGTGTAAAGATTTCCAAATTAGTCCACAGCAAAGACGTGTGATCTCAATTGTAATTGCAACCATGGACTGCTCTACTTGTCGTCTCTCGGATCCACAGCCGATCATTTTCAAGTTCCAGTCGTCCAGAGAATAATGTCCAGGTCCGCTTGCTCTCAGGTTCTGATCGCCCGCGCACATAATGTCCGATTGCAGCTCTACCTTCAACTCAACATTTGTCAGATCGGGGCACATTTGATAGTCCATTATCTCCTGAAAATAGCATCTTCTGAGTTTTTCCAATACGAGACATACATCTCTGTGTCCAGGCACGTCCGCAGCAATAAACCAGAAGTTGTGGCACAAACAGCAACATCACGACACTTTAAGTTCCAAAATCCGACAGACTCTGAAAATGTTAAGAGTTTCGAGATGAAGTGTGTCGTCTCCTCTGTAAATCCAAGGCACTGCTTTCAAAGAAAACCTCTGAAGCTTTGTTATCAGATATAACGCCATTTGTTTCCCTCTATCTGTCCCTGTCTGTGATGTTTCTGTTTTGCTCTTAACTACGTCACATGCAGAGAAATGCTGAGAATTACCGAGTGAGATGTTTTCCTTAAGTGGACCTGTTTCCTCGCTTCGTGAGAGGAATAAAAAACATCAGAAACCACTAATTATGAGTGCATGTGCGCAGAGAGATTTACAATCATTACTACTTTGATGTTGTGTTGCTAACTGGGACTTTAAAACACATGCGCCATGCCCTTTAAAAGTCTTCTGTGGTAGTTATGAATGAGGCTCTCTGATGGTGAAGCTGCCACTGAATCTGTCTTGGTCTTTATTTACATAAATTACAAATAAATACAAACAGAATGGCACTCTATTGTTCCAGTCAAGGAGCAGTAAGTTCTTGATCTTAATGAGAATGAATTTTGCAAGTATGTTCTTTGGTAATGACAACAATGTAATCTGACTATAATATGTTTGATGACAGGGGCCACAGAGAAGTGATCGTCTGCACAGCAACTGTCACTTATTCCACACAGTGGCCTACAGATCGACCAGAACACCAAGTGATGTATCTACCATCTGATAGAGAGCTCCTGCTTGACAACGACAGATGATTATCCTCATAAAGAGGACATTCCACATGACCATTAAAGTAGAGAGACTGCAATGCCAGCTGAAGATCTCGTTCCAGTAAGTTCTGTTTGTGAGCTTGCAGCTCCGAGGTAATTTTAGGAATCCTAGCATTTTTTATAAAGTGAAAAGCATAGCAGCAGTTATTGACCATAAACATTGCACTCTTAAAAGATGAGATTGTGTGTGTGTGTGTGCGTGTGTGTTCAGTCCAGTCACTGAAATATGTGTGACTGTTCAGACCAGACAATGATTGTTGAGGAGTCTGATTATTTGGGGGAAGAAGCTGTTGCACAGTCTGGATGTGAGGGCCTGGATGCTTTGGTACCTTTCCCAGACAGTAGGAGGGTGAAGAGTGAGTGTGAGGGGAGTGTGTGATCATCCACAATACTGGTTGCTTTGCGGATGCAGCGTGTGGTGTAAATGTCTGTGATGGTGGGAAGAGAGACACCGATGATCTTGTCAGCCGTCCTCACTACTCACTGCAGGGACTTGCGATCCGATACGGTGCAGTTCCCAAACCAGGCAGTGATACAGCTGCTGAGGATGCTCTCAATGGTTCCTCTGTAGAATGTGGTGAGGATGGGAGGTGGGAGATGTGCCTTCTTCAGCCTTCGCAGGAAGTAGAGACGCTGCTGGGCTTTCTTGGTTATGGTGCTGGTGTTGAGGGACCAGGTGAGATCCTCTGCCAGGTGAACTCCAAGAAACTTGGTGTTCTTGATGATCTCCACAGCAGAGCCATCGATGTGCAGTGGAGAGTGATCACGCCTTGTCCTTCTGAAGTCAACAACCATCTCTTTGGTCCTGTCTACATTCAGAGACAGGTTGTTGGTTCTGCACCAGTCCGTTAACCGTAGCACTTCCTCTCTGTATGTTGACTCGTCATTCTTGCTGATGAGACCCACCACAGTCGTATCATCTGCAAACGTGATGATGTGGTTCGAGCTGTGCATTGCTGCACAGTCGTGAGTCAGCAAAGTGAACAGCAGTGGACTGAGCACACAGCCCTGGGGGGCCCCAGTACTCAGCATGGTGGTGCTGGAGGTGTTGTGTCCGATCTGCACTGACTGAGGTCTCCCAGTCAGGAAGTCCAGGATCCAGTTACAGAGGGAAGTGTTCAGGCCCAGTAGGTTCAGCTTCCTGATCAGGTGCTGGGGAATGATTGTGTTGAATGCTGAACTAAAGTCTATGAACAGCATTCAAACATAAGTGTCTCTGTTGTCCAGGTGAAGGGTGGTGGATATGGCATCGTCCGTTGAGCGGTTGGGACGGTACGCAAACTGCAGAGGGTCTAGTGAAGGAGGCAGCAGGGTCTTGATGTGCCTCATGACAAGCCTCTCGAAGCACTTCATGATGATGGATGTGAGTGCGACGGGACGGTAGTCATTGAGGCAGGACACTGAAGACTTCTTTGGCACAGGTATGATGGTGGTTGCCTTGAGACACGTTGGGATGGTGGCACTGCTCAGGGAGATGTTGAAAATGTCAGTGCAGACATCTGTTAGATGGTCTGCACATTCCCTGAGCACTCTACCAGGAATGCCGTCTGGTCCAGCAGCTTTCCGTGGGTCAACTCTGCGTAGAGTTTTCCTCACATCAGCTGCTGTAAGGCACAACACCTGGTTGTCAGGAGGAGGGGTGGTCTTCCTTGCTGCCACACTGTTCTGTGTCTCGAACCGTGCGTAGAAGTCATTCAGCACATCTGGGAGGGAGGCATCACTGTCACAGGCAGGTGGTGTTTCCCTGTAGTTGGTGATGGCCTGGATGCCCTGCCACATGTGCCGTGTGTCCCCGCTGTCTCTGAAGTGGCTGTGGATGCTCTGACCGTGTGCGCGCTTTGCCTCTCTGATGACCCGGGACAGTTTGGCCCTTGCTTTTTTTAGAGCTGCCTTGTCTCCTGCTTTGAAGGCAGAGTCTCTAGCCTTCAGCAGAGCACGCACCTCTGCAGTCATCCACGGCTTCTGATTGGGACGTGCAATGATGGTTTTGGAGACAGTCACATCATCTATGCACTTGCTGATGTAGCCGGTCACAGATGAAGTGTATTCCTCCAAGTCTATGGTGTTACTGTAGGTTGCAGCCTCCCAGTGTCAGTGTGCTCAAAGCAGCCCTGGAGAGCAGAGATGGCTCCTGATGGCCTGGTTCTTATCTGCTTCAGAACCAGTTTTGAGTGTCTGACGAGCGTTCTGTATGCTGGAATCAGCATAACAGAGATGTGATCTGAGTATCCGAGGTGAGGGCGGGGCTCTGCCGGTACGTGCTGGGGAACGTTCGTGTAAATGAGGTCCAGTGCGTTCGCTTCTCTCGTTGCAAAGTTCACATGTTGGTGGAATTTAGGGATAACTGACTTGAGATTCACATGGTTGAAATCTCCAGCAACAATAATCAATCCGTCGGGGTGTGTGTTTTGCAGTCCGCTGATAGCGCTGTACAGCTCACAGAGCGCGTCTTTAGTGTTGGCGGTGGGTGGGATGTAAAGGCTGATGATCAGCACTGTGGTGAATTCCCTCGGGAGATAAAAAGGTCTGCATCTGATGACCATGAACTCCACCAGAGATGAACATTGACTGGAGACTAGTACAGAGTTCTTGCACCATTCTGTGTTGATGTAGACACACAGTCCTCCACTGCGAGTCTTACCGCACAGGGCTACGTTTCTGTCGGCTCGAAACGCGGCTTGTCCGTTTAGATATATGGCGGCATCGGGAACTCTGTCACTCAGCCACGTCTTTGTGAAGACAACGATACAATAGTCTCCAGATTCTTGTCTTGTGGTTCTCTGAAGTCAGATGCAGTCTAGTTTATTATCCAGGGAGCAGACATTGGCGAGCAGGATGGACGGGAGAGCTGGTCGAGTTGGCTTTGTTGTTAGCCTAGCACGAACTCCAGCCCGCTTGCCACGCTTCCGTAGTCACGCGCACCGCTTGCGGTGCCCCCTCTGTCGGCCACCGGCTTCAGACGAGGCCGCGGTCTGGGGGTTTGGGGGTCTGGTTGACGTAGTAGTCCGAAACCACGCAGCGTCTCTCGCAGCTCATGATTTATGGTGTTGCTTGTTTGTTTTCGATGGTGCAGCAGTGTCTGTCGGTCATACACATGGACACAGGTGATTCTTATGTCCATGTGCCAAAGAACATGAGGAAAAACACACGTAAATAACAAAAAGCACCATTTTGTATCCGGAGCGGCCACTGCGAGCTACTGCCGCACCTCCATCTTCTAAGAGACTGTTGACAATAATTGTTGTGGTGTGTTAGTTTTTCTCTATTGTGGTTTGTCAGCTCTCTAACCTCAGAAGATTGTTTTAATTTGCTTTAAGTTCTATTTTTTACACTGTTTAAGAAACAATATAGAGAAGTGCACTGAAGTAAAGAAATCCCTAATTTTTTTGTATGATTTTATTGTATTGTTCGACTTGAAAAACAGAATAAGTTTGAAACTGTTTACAGTATTTGTTGTGGTGTGTTAATTTTTTTGCATTGTGGGTTGTCAGCCCTGTACCTCAGGAGATTTTGTTTTAAGTTGTGTTGAGTGATATTTTTTTAAACAAAAATGTTGATTGTGATAATAAAGTATTTTGTTGTCACATACAATGTTTGGCGAAATCCTATCCTAGGTCTTTTGGATCCTTTGGATCTATGAAGCTTAAATATGAAAAAGTATCGGTATCAATATTGGCAATACTGGGCCTGTATTTACTTGGTATTGAATCAATACCAAAATTCCTGGTATCGCCCACCTCTACTGTCACAATCACAGAGTGTGAAGACAACCAGTTAGCCAATGAGAATTTTCCTTCAGCACAAGCACAGACATTGATGAGTTTTATTCGGATCATGCTCGTGTTCGCCAAAAATGCTTTGTCCGTAGATGAGTATCCGGCTCAACCCAAGTATGTGGTATACCACAAAAGAAATCTTTAGAAAAAGAAGTTGAAAATTATTCATTTAATGTGCTTTTTATTTTTGAGCAATGATGTTTATTCATTCTGTAAAGATGCATTCCATCATTTAATCTGTTATCAATTAAGTGATTTCAAAAGTTTCTGCATTATTGATTTTATATGTGAATTCCATAAATACATTCCAAGTCACTACTGGAATAAAACCTATTGAATTTTAAAACATTTATAAAGTTTGTTTAACTTAATTTTTAGTTCTCAATAGGAACAATCACAAAAATTGTAGGTAACTGAGCAAGAACATTGCTCAAACATCACATGACACTGGCAAAAATTTGCTAGGAATCTCGTTCACATAAAATCCTTAGAAGATTGCCTTACATCAGTGAGAAGTTGGATGTCTAGAAACTTCCTACTTTTAAACTCTGATAAGACTGAAATTATGGTTCTTGGTCCAGTGAGACATTGGCATCAATTTGACCAGCTAACGCTTAACCTAGGCTCGTGTGTCATACATCACACTGACAAAGTGAGGAACCTTGGGGTACTTTTTGATCCTACATTATCCTTTGACCTCCACATTAGAAATATTATGAAGACTGCTTTTTCCACCTGCGAAATATAGCGGAGATTCGTCCCATCCTGTCTATGGCTGATGCTGAGATCCTGATCCATGCGTTTATCTCTACTAGATTGGAGTACTGCAATGTTCTATTTTCAGGTTTACTGCAGTCCAGCATTAGGGCTCTCCAATTGGTTCAAATTGCTGCAGCCAGACTTTTGACATGAAGCAGAAAGTTTGACCACCTTACACCCATTTTGGCATCCCTTCACTGGCTTCCTGTCCCAGTGAGATCAGATTTTAAGGTTCTGCTACTAGTCTATAAAATTGTTCATGGACTTCCACTTCCCTACCTAGCTGACTTAATTAAAGACCTAATAAAGTCTACCACAGCTGACAGGACCCAAGTTGCAGGTTGTGCAAATGTGACCCACAGACAGTCCAGCACATAGTAGCAGGATGCAAGCTAGGACAGTGTACACTGAGTGTATACTTGTGTACAAGAACATCTGTGCCTCATACAGATTAGAAGCACCCAAGTCCAAATGAGAGATGCACCAAAGGTGTATATGAATGACAGGGCTAAGTTCCTGTGGGACTTCACATTTCAGACAGACAAGGAGTTGCTGGCACATCAACCATTCGGGGTTTTCATGTATCCCATAATCCCTTGCATGCCAGAGAGTCGCTGCAGTCAAAACAACATAGAGGATCCACATGACAATTGTAAATGAATATTATACTACAAAAATGTCATTTTTTTATGCTTTTCATCACGTTAATAAGAGACTGCTGCATGATACCCTGAAAACTTGCTAAAACAATTATAACAAAAAAATCTGTGTCTGCTATGTTTAATCTGAATTTAATATGCACAAACCGAATTTCAGACATATTATATATATTAGTCTGGAACAAAGAGGACAAACAGTGTTGTAAAGAACAATAATCAAGACGTTAAAGAGCAAACTTCACTTTCCCCCAGAACGACATGATCAGGAAGCGAGCGTAGCTCACAGCAGCTCCCATTGAAAATAACGGAGAGACAGCCTGTGATTCTCGCATGTTTACA
The DNA here is from genome assembly GCF_902500255.1 of Thalassophryne amazonica. Taxonomy (NCBI): domain Eukaryota; kingdom Metazoa; phylum Chordata; class Actinopteri; order Batrachoidiformes; family Batrachoididae; genus Thalassophryne; species Thalassophryne amazonica. Next base: position 138,466,471 of record NC_047105.1, on the reverse strand, counting down.
TAAAATAAACGCAATAACAATGTCTATAAACCCAGAGAATATATTCACAAGAGTTTTAGGCACAATATAAAAATAGTTTTATGTTGCGATGTTAATTGTGTTGTCCGTGTGCAGCGGTTAAAGTGAAGCGTGATCAGAGCGTATCAATGCAGTTCTCAGTGTTACTGAGATCTCGCAGCGCGGCGATGTCTCCGAGATTTTGCGGGATTTGAAACCTGAAAAGCCTCAATACATGGTGGTTGACAACGAAAGAAGACCACACTTGTGATTGATGTGATAATCCCAGCTTACATCGAGAAGTACCAAGGGCTGAAGGAGCAACTGGAGCAGATGTGGAAGGTAAAGTCCAAAGGGTTCCTAATGATAACAGGAGCGCTAGGAGCTGCAACCCCCAAATTGGAAGAGTAGCTCCAGCAGATTCCAGGCACAACAACAGGAATCTCTGTCCAGAAGACGGCAGTCCTAGGAACAGCTAAGATACGATGCCAAACCCTCAAACATCCAGGCCTGGATCAGTTTTAGTTGTGGACCCGAGCTTAAGGAACAGACATGCTACCATCTTCCCCTTCCAGTCTAAAAAGAGTTAAATATACTCTATCACAGTGCTAAATTAACTCTTATTGGAGTAGAAACTCTTGATTTGACAAGACTGTAGAGCTGATTTCACTCTGTAATACAGTGTATTTTACTCTATTTAGACTGGGATCAAATGTTATCCCAGCAGAGTAAATTTTATTCAGCAAAATTTATTGTGTGTGTGAATATTTATTGATACAACTACTGAAACCACAGACACACATGGGATGGAAATTGCAATAGTTGAGCTGGGTGGCAGTGCTCAATATTTCACCCCATTTATTTTTACCCCAAAAGAACCAAAAAATGAATAAATACATTGAAAAAGTTGAAATTATTTTTTTGGGACCACTGTAATACACACACACAAATATATATATATATATATATATATATATATATATATATATATATATATATATATATATATATATATATATATATATATATACAATCCCCGGCAAAAATTATGGAATCACTGGCCTCGGAGGATGTTCATTCAGTTGTTTAATTTTGTAGAAAAAAAGCAGATCACAGACATGACACAAAACTAAAGTCATTTAAAATGGCAACTTTCTGGCTTTAAGAAACACTATAAGAAATCAGGAAAAAAAAATTGTGGCAGTCAGTAACGGTTACTTTTTTAGACCAAGCAGAGGGAAAAAAAATATGGAATCAATCAATTCTGAGGAAAAAATTATGGAATCATGAAAAACAAAAGAACACTCCAACACATCACTAGTATTTTGTTGCACTACCTCTGGCTTTTATAACAGCTTGCAGTCTCTGAGGCATGGACTTAATGAGTAACAAACAGTACTCTTCATCAATCTGGCTCCAACTTTCTCTGATTGCTGTTGCCAGATCAGCTTTGACCCTATGTGTCTTTTTGCAAGGAATGTTCTCACAGTTTTTGCTCTATCGCAAGATGCATTATCATCTTGAAAAATGATTTCATCATCCCCAAACATCCTTTCAATTGATGGGATAAGAAAAGTGTCCAAAATATCAATGTAAACTTGTTTATTTATTGATGATGTAATGACAGCCATCTCCCCAGTGCCTTTACCTGACATGCAGCCCCATATCATCAATGACTGTGGAAATTTACATGTTCTCTTCAGGCAGTCATCTTTATAAATCTCATTGGAACGGCACCAAACAAAAGTTCCAGTATCATCACCTTGCCCAATGCAGATTCGAGATTCATCACTGAATATGACTTTCATCCAGTCATCCACAATCCACGATTGCTTTTCCTTAGCCCATTGTAACCTTGTTTTTTTCTGTTTAGGTGTTAATGATGGCTTTCGTTTAGCTTTTCTGTATGTAAATCCCATTTCCTTTAGGCGGTTTCTTACAGTTCGGTCACAGACATTGACTCCAGTTTCCTCCCATTCGTTCCTCATTTGTTTTGTTGTGCATTTTCGATTTTTGAGACATATTGCTTTATATTTTCTGTCTTGATGCTTTGATGTCTTCCTTGGTCTACCAGTATGTTTGCCTTTAACAACCATCCCATGTTGTTTGTATTTGGTCCAGAGTTTAGACAAAGCTGACTGTGAACAACCAACATCTTTTGCAACATTGCGTGATGATTTACCCTCTTTTAAGAGTTTGATAATCCTCTCCTTTGTTTCAATTGACATCTCTCGTGTTGGAGCCATGATACATGTCAGTCCACTTGATGCAACAGCTCTCCAAGGTGTGATCACTCCTTGTTAGATGTTGACTAATGAGCAGATCTGATTTGATGCAGGTGTTAGTTTTGGGGATGAAAATTTACAGGGTGATTCCATAATTTATTCCTCAGAATTGAGTGAGTCCATATTTTTTCCCTCTGCTTGGTCTAAAAAAGTAACCGTTACTGGCTGTCACAATTTTTTTTTCTTGATATCTTATAGTGTTTCTTAAAGCCAGAAAGTTGCCATTTGAAATGACTTTAGTTTTGTGCCGTGTGTGATCTGCTTTTTTTCTACAAAATTAAACAACTGAATGAACATCCTCCGAGGCCAGTGATTCCATAATTATTGCCAGGGGTTGTATATATATATATAGAGAGAGAGAGAGAGAGAGAGAGAGAGAGAGAGAGAGAGAGAGAGAGAGAGAGAGAGAGAGAGAGAGAGTGTCATAGGTAAATTCCTGAAAGTATACTCAACAAAAATATAAACGCAACACTTTTGGTTTTGCTCCCATTTTGTATGAGATGAACTCAAAGATCTAAAACTTTTTCCACATACACAATATCACCATTTCCCTCAAATATTGTTCACAAACCAGTCTAAATCTGTGATAGTGAGCACTTCTCCTTTGCTGAGATAATCCATCCCACCTCACAGGTGTGCCATATCAAGATGCTGATTAGACACCATGATTAGTACACAGGTGTGCCTTAGACTGCCCACAATAAAAGGCCACTCTGAAAGGTGCAGTTTTGTTTTATTGGGGGGGGATACCAGTCAGTATCTGGTGTGACCACCATTTGCCTCATGCAGTGCAACACATCTCCTTTGCATCATCCGTGAAGAGAACACCTCTGCAACGTGCCAAACGCCAGCAAATGTGAGCATTTGCCCACTCAAGTCGGTTACGACAACGAACTGGAGTCAGGTCGAGACCCCGATGAGGACGACGAGCATGCAGATGAGCTTCCCTGAGATGGTTTCTGACAGTTTGTGCAGAAATTCTTTGGTTATGCAAACCGATTGTTCCAGCAGCTGTCCGAGTGGCTGGTCTCAGACGATCTTGGAGGTGAACATGCTGGATGTGGAGGTCCTGGGCTGGTGTGGTTACACGTGGTCTGCGGTTGTGAGGATGGTTGGATGTACTGCCAAATTCTCTGAAACGACTTTGGAGACGGCTTATGGTAGAGAAATGAACGTTCAATACACGAGCAACAGCTCTGGTTGACATTCCTGCTGTCAGCATGCCAATTGCACGCTCCCTCAAATCTTGCGACATCTGTGGCATTGTGCTGTGTGATAAAACTGCACCTTTCAGAGTGGCCTTTTATTGTGGGCAGTCTAAGGCACACCTGTGCACTAATCATGGTGTCTAATCAGCATCTTGATATGGCACACCTGTGAGGTGGGATGGATTATCTCAGCAAAGGAGAAGTGCTCACTGTCACAGATTTAGACTGGTTTGTGAACAATATTTGAGGGAAATGGTGATATTGTGTATGTGGAAAAAGTTTTAGATCTTTGAGTTCATCTCATACAAAATGGGAGCAAAACCAAAAGTGTTGCATTTATATTTTTGTTGAGTGTATAACGTCATAGTTTGTAGTAAGTTTCTCTGTCTGTCTGTTCTAATAATTATCAACTTTGTGTTTATGCATCTTTGTGGAATCAGGAGTGTTGTGTGGGCCGCTGAAGAGGAGGTACTGCTGGCCCACCACCACAAGATGGCGCCCTGCTTGAAGTGCGGGCTTCAAGCATGAGAGGGCGTCGGAGCGACCGGGAGTGACAGCTGTCACTCATCATCCGTACCAGCTGTCACTCATCCACTACACATCACCACCACCATAAAGGCAGGACTGCAACTCCACCTCCCCACCGAGAAATCAGCTACCATTCAGGTAACTTCTCTGCTGAATCTTAATCGAGCATTAGTCTTTTGCAGCCGTTTTCCTGGGACGGATACCCTGTCTGCTGAGTTGGCGTTTGGTGTGGACTGCGACGGCTTCGCCTCCCACCCCACCCAGATAAGTGGTTGTCTCAGGAGCTGCATGAGTGTGTGACTCGGAGGTGGAGGTTCTCCCTCCTAACTAAACACTGACTGTGGGGTTACTGAGTGTGCGAACTCACACTCATCAGTACTGTCTCTGTTCTCTGCCAGCAGTACCGGGTCTGACTGCTGAAGACAGTGGCCACCTGGGGCGAAGGGCTTGGTGGCTCCGGTGTTCTTCAGCTCCGTTGGTGGTGGAAGCCAGACGTCTTCTATCGTCGAGCCTGCCCACACGTCACCTTGTGTATAATTGACATTCCACCATATTGTTATTGTCTGTACTTCGTTGTGCGATTCACAACATTAAATTGTTACTTTTTGGCTTATCCATTGTCCGTTCATTACGCCCCCTGTTGTGGGTCCGCGTCACGACACTTTCACAACAAGGAGTTGGATTTGAATTTGTGGGTTTGCAGTGGTCTGCAATCAAGAATAAGATCCAGGATAAAATTAACTTCCTGGATTCAGTCATCAAAAGTGGATCTGTTTACTCTGAAATTTGTAAGTGATTCACTTCACTCAACAGTGGCCTTCATGTATCTGGGAGCAAGATGTATGAGGTCAAGAGATGTTTTCATGAGCTTATGGGATGTTGATGTCACTGGACAGAGGTGTTTCTTGATGCTTCTGTTTTAACATGACACTGAAGATCCCCATGTTTAAGTACCTGCTGCTTCTAGTCTGACTGTATAGTTATGAGAGCCCTGTCTTGATGGTAGATACAAAAACAAACTTTGCAGTTGGCAAAAATCCATTTCAAACAGGGAAAAGCTGGGGGATGCTTACAAAAGGGTTGGATTTAGGTTACATGTTTACATGTTCAATATCCATTATGGCTCCGGTACTCCAGACAAAATATCAACCAGCGTGGTACTGAAAATGGGGATGCAAGTGAAACTACTTTGTAGCAATCTGTCAGAGCAAGTGAAGTGGAGCAGATGCTGTTGCTAAATGTGCACATCAGCGAGGTGCAGCAGCTTTGAACGTGGTGGCATCTTCATGTTGTCAAATTATTTATCTTGTGTTGCCTGAACCAGTACAGGTGCATCTCAAAAAATCTCACATCATCCTGCCACAGACTCGCTTAACCTTCAACACACTGTTAATATACTCTTCCTTTAAAATGCCCCAAACTCCATTTCCTGTCCACACAAGGACACAAGTTGAAGCAACCCCAGATGGTTCTGGCCTTAATTCTCTTCCATGTTGCTTCTTGTACATGCAATATATCTACTACTATGTCAGTAGTGTTCAGAATAATAGTAGTGCTATGTGACTAAAAAGATTAATCCAGGTTTTGAGTATATTTCTTATTGTTACATGGGAAACAAGGTACCAGTAGATTCTTTTAATCAAACTACGCTGTTCTTCTGAACAATGTCTTGAACGTCCCATTTTCCTCAGGTTTTCAAAGAGAAACGCATGTTCAACAGGTGCTGGCTTCATCCTTAAATAGGGGACACCTGATTCACACCTGTTTGTTCCACAAAATTGACGAACTAACTGACTGAATGCCACACTACTATTATTGTGAACACCCCCTTTTCTACTTTTTGTTACTAATAGCCCAATTTCATAGCCTTAAGAGTGTGCATATCATGAATGCTTGGTCTTGTTGAATTTGTGAGAATCTACTGAATCTACTGGTACCTTGTTTCTTTCCCATGTAACAATAAGAAATATACTCAAAACCTGGATTAATCTTTTTAGTCACATAGCACTACTATTATTCTGAACACTACTGTATCTGCTGCTATGTCCGCTCCATTTTATCAGGCAGGTCCCGTTTTCATCCATACTGCCGCATTCAAAGTCCCGACTGTCTCGTCCTTCCTCCTAACTTTCCATCTGTCCTTCTGTCCCTGGACAGGCTGTCCTCCTCTTCTTTTGAAGGATGAACATGGTGAAAATGGAAAGATGATTTATCAAATATTTTTGGAGAAATTAGCAATGGCAGCTAACCAATAAACAATAGACATTGTGCTGCAATACACCATGGGAGTTTGGGGTTTGACATATTGTTATTGTGGTTTATGTTACGTTAACAGTGTTGTCAGTGCTATTGATTTATTGTGTTTTTAACACTGTCGGTCTTGGCTGTCATTCCTGTCACAAATTATTCCTAACTCTGCTCCTGTCTGTCACACCCCATCTGTCATTGACCATCTTGTCGCCTGTCTTCCTGCTTTGTCTAATGTGACCACACCCCCTTCCTGAACATTCTCCACACCCATCTCACATCACACCCTGATTGCCCACTGTTTTTAAGCCTCTTGTGTTATGTTTGTCACTGCCAGTTCATTGTGCTTTTTTGACCTGTGCTTCTGCCTTTGTTCTAGCCCTGCCAATTATTATCTTTGTCATCGTCTAGTTATAGTTCCATTGGCAAAGCTGTGTATGACCTCGCTTCATTTTTTGGACCTCGCATTTGTTACAACCTTTACTTTGTCTGTGTTTTGAACTTTGCATGTTTTTTGGACCATGCCTCTGCCTAACAGCTGACTATTACCTCTGTTTGGTTGACTGTCAATCTGAGTCCCAAACCTCTACCCATTTGCAAGATAAAACATTTTGATTACTTCTATGGCACTCTCTGAGTCTACATTTGTGTCCGTCCACTCTCTGAGCCACGCCTTCATGGTACAGGACAGAATGAACTGGCCACAACCTGGACACAGCAGACTCAAATCCAGCCATTAAGAACATGGCATTGCTACAATGATGGCCATATTTTCTGCAATCAATTTTTTTTTTCAATTGCTTTCACTCATGCTGCACCCTGAAGAAAAAATTAGATTATTTTAGACAAAGCTTGGGACTTGGTAGAAGCTAATACCTGGTTGTATGAATTCTTAGGCTAGGGTTAGAGCTGCTATGGCACCTGGGGCACGGAAGCCACCACAGCCAACATCAGCACGCATATCAATGGGATCATGAACAACACCTGGAGAAATGTCAACGGCGCACACACCACTGGAAACATCTTTGGTACGCACACCCCCAGGGTGGTCAACGGCGTCTGTAGAATTATTCGCTGCATGCACACCTCTGATTGCATTAGAACCCTGCACGTCACCTGAATCAACAGCAGTCATTAAGGAAGCTCACACCCCACAGCCCTCAGTAGCATGTCCTCCACTGGAGACATCTGCGGTGCACACATCTCACAGCCCTCAGTAGTATGTCCCCACTGGAGACATCTGTGGCGTGCATGTCTCAAATGATTTCAGCCATGCCAACATCTTCAGTGCTTCCTCTTCCCACCAGATTGACGGTGCTGTCTCTGAAGTGGATGTTGGGTGTCACAGCCTATGGGACGGTTGGCTTTTCTTTGTTTTGTGTCTTGGTTATGCTTTTCTGGTTGTTTCTCCACTTTTTTTGTCCATTAGATAAGCTGTTTTGTGCCCCATGTCTATGTTCAGTTTGGTTCCCGCATAATTATTATGCTAAGCTAATGATGGCCATGTCCTTTATACTGTGTTTCAGGGTTATTTTATTTTTCTAGCCCTCTCACTGGCTGGGTTTGTGTTTGAAACGAGATGACTTCCCACATCATTGTTTGGTTAATTCCTTTCCTATGCCCTTTATTAAGTTATCTGTTTTTGATTGCCCCCTCAGTTTGTTTTGTTTTTTTTTATCAGTTTTTGCATTCTTTTATTAAGCAGTTTTGCTCCCCTTGAAGTTATTTTGTTAGTTAATTTGTTTTTTATGGTCTTTGTAGCATTATTATTATTTTTTTTATTTCTTAATTTTTATGTTCTTTAATTAAGCAAGTTTGTTCCTCACATCATTACTCTGTTTGCACTTCTTGCTGTTCCTTTTTTGGTTTATTCATTTTTGGTTGTCCCCAGAGTATGTTGATTTGGCTCTTTTGCATTTGGTGTTCTGCTATTACATGTTTTTTGGTTCTCCACGTCAGTCCTCTGTTTTTCTACTTCTCAGTTGTTTCATTGGTTTATCTATTTTTGTTAGTTCTTTTTTTATCAACTTCCCCCATTCCTGTGTCCCATTCTTAAGTGATTTCACGCTTCTCTCGATCCTGTAGTGAAGTTAACTTACCACTTCTGCCTCCACGATCTCTATGAGTCCATTGCCCTGGGGGGTGCGGGGTTGGGGGGGGGGGGGTGGTTTTTATGTTTTCTGTCAAGTGTCTGACCCTTGTCCTCCTTCTGACCCTGCCACGATTCCCGGTGATCCTAATTGCATCCTCCCTGGCTCTACCGTGGACCTTATTGGGCATCACAGATGACCTCCTGACTCACCTGTGGGCATTAATAGGCTTCACGGCCAACCCCCTGTCTCTGCCATAGCACTTAACAGGCCACACAGTTCTTTGGATGACTCAGCTGTGGTCCTTCATGGGATGCACAGTACGCTGTCTGCCCCTCTTACCGACTTTTGGCAGTTACGCAGCCGTCTCATGGTCTCCACTCTGAATTCGACGTGGACCCAGATGGGTCACATGGCCTTGTCTTTGACTTCACTACAGACCCGGGAGACCACATGGCCATCATTATGATGATGTTTTTGCCTTCTGTCGGCTGTTTGACTGCCCATGTCATGTCCCCTTTGCTGTGGGCAGGCCCTTTGAATCCATGCCCATCTTCCTTTTTGGCCCATCTTGGAGGAACTTCACAGAGAGTGAACTAAGGCTAGAGTCAGTGGGTCAAGAGGCAGTGCATACAGACATGTCCAGGAAATGGGCTACAAGTGTAACATGCTTATAGTCCATGGGCTACTAGGGGTCTCCATGCAACCCCCCACAACTTAACTTCTTTGGCATGCTGTTGTGTATATATGCCTACAGCATCAGAAAAATGATGTTAATGCCAAATACAGGCATGCAAAGTATGCATTCAAGCCAAGTATCAGAGTCGTGACTTAACTTTTCAAATGGACTGAAAAATTAGGGGTAGGGGAAATGAAACTGATTAGATTACACATTTCTAAGTTTACTATCTGGGCATATTAGGTGTCATTTGAAAGGTCTTGAGCTCCCCTAAATTTTAGTATTAATTAAAAGCTGATTGCTTCATGGCTTATGTAAATATAGGTCAAAAGGTCATGCATACTTTAAGAAAGTAAAAATTTACCATATTCCTGAATCAAAATGCTTGCTATGGCCAAATTGCTTAGAGATCTTTAACCCAATTTTCAGGTGCTTTAATCAATCAATCAATTTTATTTATATAGCGCCAAATCACAACAAACAGTTGCCACAAGGCACTTTATATTGGAAGGCAAGGCCATACAATAATTACGGAAAAACCCCAACGGTCAAAACGACCCCCTGTGAGCAAGCACTTGGCAACAGTGGGAAGGAAAAACTCCCTTTTAACAGGAAGAAACCTCCAGCAGAACCAGGCTCAGGGAGGGGCAGTCTTCTGCTGGGACTGGTTGGGGCTGAGGGGAGAGAACCAGGAAAAAGACATGCTGTGGAGGGGAGCAGAGATCAATCACTAATGATTAAATGCAGAGTGGTGCATACAGAGCAAAAAGAGAAAGAAACACTCAGTGCATCATGGGAACCCCCCAGCAGTCTAAGTCTATAGCAGCATAACTAAGGGATGGTTCAGGGTCACCTGATCCAGCCCTAACTATAAGCTTTAGCAAAAAGGAAAGTTTTAAGCCTAATCTTAAAAGTAGAGAGGGTGTCTGTCTCCCTGATCTGAATTGGGAGCTGGTTCCACAGGAGAGGAGCCTGAAAGCTGAAGGCTCTGCCTCCCATTCTACTCTTACAAACCCTAGGAACTACAAGTAAGCCTGCAGTCTGAGAGCGAAGCGCTCTATTGGGGTGATATGGTACTATGAGGTCCCTAAGATAAGATGGGACCTGATTATTCAAAACCTTATAAGTAAGAAGAAGAATTTTAAATTCTATTCTAGAATTAACAGGAAGCCAATGAAGAGAGGCCAATATGGGTGAGATATGCTCTCTCCTTCTAGTCCCTGTTAGTACTCTAGCTGCAGCATTTTGAATTAACTGAAGGCTTTTCAGGGAACTTTTAGGACAACCTGATAATAATAAATTACAATACTCCAGCCTAGAGGAAATAAATGCATGAATAAGTTTTTCAGCATCACTCTGAGACAAGACCTTTCTAATTTTAGAGATATTGCACAAATGCAAAAAAAGCAGTCCTACATATTTGTTTAATATGTGCATTGAATGACATATCCTGATCAAAAATGACTCCAAGATTTCTCACAGTATTACTAGAGGTCAGGGTAATGCCATCCAGAGTAAGGATCTGGTTAGACACCATGTTTCTAAGATTTTGGGGCCAAGTACAATAACTTCAGTTTTTATTTGAGTTTAAAAGCAGGAAATTAGAGGTCATCCATGTCTTTATGTCTGTAAGACAATCCTGCAGTTTAGCTAATTGGTGTGTGTCCTCTGGCTTCATGGATAGATAAAGCTGGGTATCATCTGCGTAACAATGAATGCCGTCTAATAATACTGCCTAAGGGAAACATGTATAAAGTGAATAAAATTGGTCCTAGCACAGAACCTTGTGGAACTCCATAATTAACCTTAGTCTGTGAAGAAGATTCCCCATTTACATGAACAAATTGCAATCTATTAGATAAATATGGATTCAAACCACCACAGCGCAGTGCCTTAATACCTATGGCATGCTCTAATCTCTGTAATAAACTTTTATGGTCAACAGTATCAAAAGCAGCACTGAGAACAGCACAGAGATGAGTCCACTGTCTGAGGCCATAAAGAAGATCATTTTGTAACCTTCACTAATGCTGTTTCTGTACTATGATGAATTCTAAAACCTGACTGAAACTCTTCAAATAGACCATTCCTCTGCAGATGATCATTAGCTGTTTTACAATTACCCTTTCAAGAATTTTGGGAGAAAAGGAAGGTTGGAGATTGGCCTATAATTAGCTAAGATAGCTGGGTGAAGTGATGGCTTTTTAAGTAATGGTTTAATTACTGCTACCTTAAAAGCCTGTGGTACATAGCCAACTAATAAAGATAGATTGATCATATTTAAGATCGAAGCATTAATTAAATGGTAGGGCTTCCTTAAGCGCCTGGTAGGAATGGGGTCTAATAGACATGTTGATGGTTTGGAGGAAGTAACTAATGAAAAATAACTCAGACAGAACAATCGGAGAGAAAGAGTCTAACCAAATACCCCGGCATCACTGAAAGCAGCCAAAGATAACGATACGTCTTTGGGATGGTTATGAGTAGATTTTTTTCCTCTAATAGTTAAAATTTATTAGCAAAGAAAAGTCTGAAGTCATTACTAGTTAAAGTTAAGGAATACTCGCTCAATAGAGCTCTGACTCTTTGTCAGCCTGGCTACAGTGCTGAAAAGAAACCTGGGGGTTGTTCTTATTATTCTTCAATTAGTGATGAGTAGTAAGATGTCCTAGCTTTATGGAGGGCTTTTTTTATAGAGCAACAGACTACAGGGGCCTGCAGCTGTAGATTTCCAACGTGCGGAGCCGAGTCTCCAATTCGCCCAGCCTGGCCTCCAAAGCTACGAATAAGCTACACTTATTACAAGTACCATTACTGCTAAAGGAGGCCCGAGGAATAACTAAACTTTCACACCCAGAGCAGAAACGTGCGAGGAGAGACAGGAGAAGCCGCCATGCTAAATCGGCTAAGAGCTAGTAGCTGCGCTAAGCTAGCGGATTCCTAAAACACACAAAGTGAATAATGTGTAAATAATTTAGAGGTGATTCAGCAGAGGGAGTACTTTAGTTAAGGCACGTGAAGATTACACTGTGAAACAAATCATTATCTAGATCAATCTAACTGCGCAGATTAAACAGCTAACAGATACAGCAAAACACTGCTGTGCTCCGGAACAGGAGTGATACAATACCGCAGTGAGAGCCAACCACCAGTAGAGGCAAGCAAGAGTTCTTTCTCAAACTTGTTAATGTTGGCATTAGTAATATTTGTGACTATAAACAAATCCCTGAAGGGTGATACACCTTGCACCTTGTTGTCATTGTTAGACAGGAATTATTTCCAGTCCTTTGGTCGCTTCATATCACCACTCCTTACAATGAGTTTATCTCCCATACCTCGCGCTGTCTTTTCCATCGCCTTCAATGAATTGGCAGAGTACTTGTCAGTGCTGAACACACATGTAGAATCTGACTTCAGAACTGATCCCTCCAGGACTTTTCTTGCTATAACCAGAAAATTTGTCTGGTAAGTCACGGAGACGAGTGGAATACTGCATTTCCATCCTCTATCACTAATGTTTCATTGGGATGTGATGGTGACAATGGCATCCTCACTATCACCCACTAAGTACCACATCCCTTAGATTTGTCCGTCTTGGTGATGAATCCATCTGCTAATGCAAGACTGTATGGAACAGGTGTAAGTTGGAAGCTCATCAGTTCCGCAATGTCTAGCTTATCACTCAACAACTTCTGAGATTTAACAAGCAACTGGAGTGCTATATTCCCCTGTTGGATGGACTGGACTTCCTTTTTGGTGGATGTTCTTAGTTTCATCATCCTGTCCTTCTGCATGTCCCCTAAATGTGTTGTGTGGGCCACTGAAGAGGAGGTACTGTTGGCCTCCACCAGAGGGCACCCTGCCTGAAGATGCGGGCTTCAGACATGAGAGGGTGCTGGCCGCCTCTTCAGGGACAGTCAGACATGGCAGCTGTCAATCATCAGCTCCAACAGCTGTCATTCATCAACCACTCCATAAAGCCGTATGACATCTCCACCTCGCTGCCGAGATATCTTCAAGCAAGAAGGTAAACTCTCAGCCATGTCTGTGCTGAACGCACTTATTATTGTCTTTTGAAACCTTGCAGGAGTACCTGTTATCTTCAGTCAGCTGGGAGCTGGGTTTTGGGATGTAGAAGAGTGACGGACTTCACTCCTCTTTCCAAACCAGAGAAGTAACAGTCGGTCTCTGCACGTTTCTGTGTTTTTGTGTCGGAGATGGAGATTCTCCCACAAAAGGAGAAATCTAACTGTTCTGACTGTTTACTGGGTGTGCACACACCCACCCTTAATTGTTTCTGCTTCCTGCCACAGTACCAGATCCGACGCCGGAGACGGTGACCACCTGGGGACTCGGGACTTGGCCGATCCAGTATTCTCTGGGGTCGGTGGCGGTGGAAATCGTGGTGGGTTCCAGCTCCTCTCTGACGGACGTCTTCTATCCTCAGAGCTGCCCACACGTCACCATTTGGAGATTGAACTACATACAAATTCTGTAATCGTCTGTATTTCTTTGTGCACATTCACAACATTGAAGTGTTCGGTTTTCGGCTCATTCATTGCCCATTCATTTACGCCCCCTGTTGGGGTCCGTGTCACTACACTTTCCCAACAGGATATCTCGGCCAACGTCATGGATCCCGAGGGGCATCAACCATCTGTTGGACAACCAATGGAAGAGCAGGGTGCACAGGCGTCTGGAGGAGGCGTGATTGGTGAGTTGCAGCAAATCCTCACAGCCTTTACTGCTCGGTTGGATCTGATGACCAAGCAGAATGTCATCCTCAACCGCAGGATGGAGGCTCTCACCGCGCAGGTGGAAGCGCACGCTCAGGGCGCTGCTGCAGCTCCTCCTCCTGCTGACCCGGTGCCGAATATAGACGTTCCAATGGTCATTCAATGACCCCCCCCCCCCCCCCCCCACCATCCCCTGAAGCATACATAAGTCCCCCAGAGCCGTATGGAGGTTGTGTGGAGACGTGCACTGACGTTTTAATGCAGTGTTCGCTCGTCTTTGCACAGCGTCCCATGATGTACGCGTCAGACTCCAGTATGGTGGCTTATGTGATTAATTTGCTTCGAGGTGAGGCACGCGCTTGGGCTACGGCGCTTTGGGAGCAGAATTCACAGCTCCTTACCACTTATACTGGGTTTGTGAGGGAGTTCAGAATGGTTTTTGATCAGAGGTAAGACCGCTTCAACCGTGCTGCTGTCTATGAGACAGGGGCGTCAGCGCGCAGCTGAATATGCAGTCGACGTCCGCATCACGGCTGCGAGGTCCGGCTGGAATACGACTGCGCTCCACGCTGCCTACATAAACGGACTGTCGTCGGTCCTGAAGGAGCACCTGGTGGCCAAGGAGGAACTGTGGGATTTGGATGGACTTATACATCTAGTCATACGATTAGACAGTCGATTAGAAGAATGCCGTTGGGAGCGAGACGAAAGGACGTGGCCAGGCCGCGCCGTCCCCTCTCCCTTCCGGGTCCGAAAAGGTTCCGCCCTCCCCACACTCCCACAGCTCGGTGCTCCGTGTGGCAACAGCTCCCCCTGCTGATGATGCTATGGACACGAGCAGGGCCAAATTAAGATCATCTAACAGACAGAGGAGACTGGCCCGCGGGGAGTGCTTTATCTGTGGCTCAAGTGAGCATCAGCACAGAGACTGCCCCAAGCGGTTAAACACGAACGCCGCCCTTAGAAACTGGGTTAAGGGTGGGCCAAGAAATTCATGTGGGACATACAGGTATTTTACACGTCTCCCATTACGATCCTGAGCGGGGATTTAACCCTTCAAGCCCCAGCACTGGTGGACACGGGGTCAGAAGGGAATCTAATGGACAGCAGATGGGCAAGGGAGATAGGGCCTCTCTCTGGTGGTGCTTCCTCACCATTGAAGGTGCGGGCACTAGATGGCACCCTTCTCCCTTTAATCACACACAAGACACAACCAGTAATTCTGGTGGGGTCTGGAATCATCGGGAGGAGATTGAGTTTTTTTGTTACTCCTTCTACCTCCCACGTGATTTTGGGCTTCCTGTGGATGGTAAAACACAATCCCCGGATTGATTGGCCATCTGGGGTTGTGGCTCAGTGGAGTGAAACCTGCCCCCGGGAGTGTTTAGGATCCTCGGTTCCCCCCGGTTTAATTGCTAATGAGGAGGTTAAAGTCCCCCCCAATCTGACGGCGGTGCCGGTTGAGTACCACGATCTTGCTGACGTTTTCAGCAAAGATCTGGCACTCACCCTTCCCCCACACCGTCCATATGATTGTGCCATTGATTTGATCCCGGGCGTTGAGTACCCGTCCAGCAGGCTGTACAACCTCTCACGTCCTGAGCGCGAATCAATGGAGACCTACATCCGGAACTCGTTAGCTGCCAGGCTGATCCGGAACTCCACCTCCCCGATGGGTGCAGGTTTCTTTTTTGTGGGCAAGAAAGACGGCGGGCTCCATCCATGCATTGACTACAGAGGGCTGAACGAGATCACGGTTCGCAATCGATACCCTTTGCCCCTGTTGGATTCAGTGTTCACCCCCCTGCATGGAGCACAAATTTTCACCAAATTAGATCTTAGGAATGCGTATCACCTGCTTCGGATCCAGAAAGGAGACGAGTGGAAGACGGCATTTAACACTCCGTTACGTCACTTTGAGTACCTGGTCATGCCATTCGGCCTCACAAATGCTCCTGCGACGTTCCAAGCTTTGGTTAATGATGTCTTGCGGGACTTCCTGCACCAATTCGTCTTTGTATATCTGGACGATATACTCATCTTTTCCCCGGATCCTGAGACCCATGTCCAGCATGTACGTCAGGTCCTGCAGTGGTTGTTGGAGAACCGGCTGTTTGTGAAGGGCGAGAAGTGCAAGTTCCACCGCACTTCTTTGTCCTTCCTGGGGTTCATCATCTCCTCCAACTCCGTCGCCCCTGATTCGGCCAAGGTTGCGGCGGTGAGAGATTGGCCCCAACCCACAAGCCGTAGGAAACTGCAACAGTTCCTCGGCTTTGCAAATTTCTACAGGAGGTTCATTAAGGGCTACAGTCAGGTTAGTAGTCCCCTTACAGCCCTGACCTCCCCAAAAGTCCCCTTCACCTGGTCGGATCGGTGGGAAGCCGCATTTAGGGAGTTGAAATGTCAGTTTTCGACTGCACCAGTTCTGGTGCAGCCCGATCCTTGCCGCCAGTTTGTGGTTGAAGTGGACGCCTCTGATTCAGGGATAGGAGCCGTGTTATCCCAGAGCGGGGAGTCCGACAAGGTTCTTCACCCTTGTGCCTACCTTTCTCGCAGGTTGACCCCAGCTGAACGGAACTATGACGTGGGCAATCGGGAACTCCTTGCGGTGAAAGAGGCTCTTGCAGAGTGGAGACACCTGTTGGAGGGAGCTCCGTTCACGGTTTTTACAGACCATCGGAACCTGGAGTATATCAGGACCGCCAAGTGGCTGAACCCCAGGCAAGCCCGCTGGTCACTGTTCTTTGGGCATTTTGACTTCCGGATCACCTATCGCCCCGGGACCAAGAACCAGAGATCGGATGCCTTGTCCCGGGTACACGAAGACGAAGTCAAAACAGGGCTGTCGGATCCACCGGAGCCCATCATACCTGAGTCCACTATCGTGGCCACCCTCACCTGGGACGTGGAGAAGACCGTCCAGGAGGCCCTGGCACGGAGCCCAGACCCAGGAACCAGTCCGCAGAACCGTTTGTACATCCCACCAGAGGCCAGAGCTGCTGTCCTGGACTTCTGTCACAGTTCCAAGCGCTCCTGTCATCCAGGGTGCGAAGGACCGTGGCAGTGGTCCGGCAGCACTTCTGGTGGCGTCTATGGAAGCCGACGTCTGGGAATATATCCAGCCTGTACCACCTGTGCCAGGGGCAAGGCGGACCATACCAAGAGTCAAGGTCTTCTTCAACAGCTTCCAGTGCCTCGTCGCCCCTGGTCCCACATCGACCTGGATTTTGTCACGGGCCTCCTGCCGTCCCAGGGCATGACGACCATCCTCACGATAGTGGACCAATTCTCCAAGGCGGCCCACTTCGTGGCCCTCCCGAAGCTCCCAACGGCCCAGGGGACCGCAGACCTCCTGGCCACCATGTCGTCCGTCTGCATGGGATACCAACAGACATTGTCTCAGATCGTGGTCCCCAGGTCTCCTCTCAAGTCTGGAGGAGTTTCTGCAGAGAACTGGGGGCCACCATGAGCCTCTCGTCTGGGTATCACTCACAGACGAATGGTCAGGCAGAGCGGACTAACCAGGAACTGGAACAAGCCCTATTTGTGTAACATCCGTGCACCCGATGGCCTGGGTTGCCCATCTGGCCTGGATCGAGTACGCGCATAACATCCAGGTGTCCTCTGCCAATGGCCTCTCCCCGTTTGAGGTGTGTCTGGGGTCCCAGCCCCCATTGTTTCCCGTGGTGGAGGGACAGGTCAGTGTGCCCTCGGTCCAGGCCCATCTGTGCAGATGCCGTCGGGTGTGGCGTGCCGCCCGTTCTGCCTTGCTGAAAGCCCGGACGAGGGCTAAGGCCCATGCAGACCGCCGGCGCTCCCCGGCCCCTGCTTACCAGCCCGGGCAGGAGTTGTGGCTTTCTACGAAGGACATCCCCCTCCAAGTGGACTCACCCAAACTAAAGGACAGGTACATCGGTCCATTCAAGATCCTCAAAGTAGAAAAGGTGACGGACTTCACTCCTCTTTCCAAACCAGAGAAGTAACAGTCGGTCTCTGCACGTTTCTGTGTTTTTGTGTGTCGGAGGTGGAGATTCTCCCACAAAAGGGAAATCTAACTGTTCTGACTGTTTACTGGGGTGCACACACCCACCCTTGATTGTTCTCTGCTTCCTGCCAGCAGTACCAGATCCGACAGCCGGAGACGGTGACCACCTGGGGACTCGGGACTTGGCGGCTCCATTATTCTCCGGGTTCGGTGGCGGTGGAAATCGTGTGGGTTCCGGCTCCTCTCTGGACAGACGTCTTCTATCCTCGAGCCTGCCCACACGTCACCTTTGTAGATTGACTACATACAAATTCTGTAATCGTCTGTATTTCGTTGTGCACATTCACAACAGTAAAGTGTTGTTTTCGGCTCATTCATTGTCCATTCATTTACGCCCCCTGTTGTGGGTCTGTGTCACTACACTTTCCCAACAAAATATCCCCAGTTTCAGTTTCTTGATTGGGTCAAAGAACCCTGTTCCTTTCTGTAGTCTTTCATTGATAAATGTTTGTTTTGCCTCAAGCCCAACTTCTTCTGCACGGAGAATATCATTTTCAATTTCCTGTGATGCTGAGACACCAGAAGAAATGCACACTAATCTTTCTTTGTCAGCAGTATCAAATGGGTTGACAAAGTTTTCAAATGTTGCAACTCTTTTCTCAACACGGCTTTCTCCTCGCTTCACTTCAGTGGGCCGAATGTCTCGATGGGTTGTTCCACTGTCTCCATCACTATCTCCTGTCATATCAGCCATTCCATATGCTGCTTGCAGATATTTTGCCCTTTCCTGGGTTGTCCTACACCACCTCTGATAGGCATCATAGTTTGTCTGTATACCTGCCAGTCCAGCTCCAGAACCTCCACCTCCTTGGGATTTAGAATGGCGCATAATCATCTCCTCTATGGTTTTGTCCACAGGGCACCGATTGCCAGGTATGAATGACCGGGCCATGCTGAAAGCACCACGCTTCAAGAGGTCTGTTGCTCCAGGATGGGACAGTTCTATGTTCACCAAGTGTGTAGAAAAGTATGTTAAGTACCTAGCATAATTGAAACCACCAAAGGTGAAGAACAAGTCTGGCATCAAGCACAGGCACTGAGTGTACAGGGTGTAGTTATTGGTTTTAACAGCCCGAATGAGATTAAGCAACAACCATATATGGTCCATGTATGAAACCCATAGTTGTGCCGTCTTTCCAAGTTCACCTTTTCGAGTACAATCCTTGAACTCTGAGTACTTTTTCATGTATGAATGCACATGTGGGTCATTCAAAGCAGCTCTTTCAGCATCTTGTGAAATTGATGACATGACACTAAGCATCTGAATGTGAGCTTCTGACTCTTTTGGCAAGGAAGAGAACATCTCATGGCAATTGATGGCTCTGGCATAGTTTTTGCCATTGAGAACACTTGATCCAGTTGAGATCCAGTTGATATTAACCCAGCTTCAATGAGAACATCTGAAAGGCCAGTTCCTTCCATCTTCTTACCAATCATCTTTATGTATGCAGAGGCAAGATGGAATGATCCAATAAGAATGATATGGTCTGCATATCTCTTTTCTTGAGCCCAGATTAAAGGGTATGTCCTCATACAGACACCTAGATCAAATGATGTTATCACATGTTATCACAGAATTATGTTAAATTGGACTGTCATTTCCTTGACTTGTCAATAGAGTTGATGAACGGAGCTTTCACAACTACCCTACAGTGAAATGCAAAACAAAAACCCAAAGTAAGACATAAGCATGACCTTTTGACCTATATTTACATAAACAATGAAGCAATCAACTTTTATTTAATACTAAAATTTAGGGGAGCTCAAGACCTTTCAAATGACACCTAATACGCCCAGATAGTAAACTTAGAAATGTGTAATCTAATCAGTTTCATTTGCCCTACCCCTAATTTTTCAGTCCATTCGAAAAGTTAAGTCACGACTCTGATATTTGGCTTGAATGCATATTTTGCATGCATGTATTTGGTGTTAACATCATTTTTCTGATGCCGTAGGCATATATACACAACAGCATGCCAAAGAAGTTAAGTTGTGGGGGGGGGGTTGCATGGAGACCCCTAGTAGCCCATGGGCTATTAGTGTTAAGCCACTGGTGAACCAAAGACAGTCTCAGAAGCATCTTACCTGGACTCAGGAGAAAAAGTCCAAAGTCCTCTTTTCAGATGAAAGTAAATGTTGCATTTCATTTGGAACTGAAGGTCCCGGCATCTGGAGCAAGAGTGGAGAAGCACAAAAAAACAAGACGTTTGAAGTCCAGTGTGACTTTTCCCACAGTCAGTGGTGATTTTGGGGGTTCCATGTCTTCTTACGGTGCTGGTCCACTATGTTTTATCAAGACCAAACTTAGACAATCATTTACCAGGAGATTTTAGAGCACTTCATCTTTTCTTCTGGTGACAGCTTATAGAGATGTTGATTTCTTGTTCCAGGAGGACTTGATACCTGCCTACAGTGCCAAAAACTACTAGTGACTGCTTTGCTGACCATAGTATTACTGTACTTGATCGGCTCCATAGACAGCACAAGTAACCTCATAGATTCTCTGTGGGGTGTTGGGGCTCTGGTTATTTCAAGAAACAAACAAACAAAACATTCTCTTTTTCAGTCTCTTAATGATCGTTTCATCCATGGGAGTTTAATAAACCATTGAAGAGTTATGTTGCAGTATACCAGTGGAACATACAGACAACTGTGTGCACAGTTCTCTGTACAGTCCAGCACATGAAAATGCTTGGCAGCACAGTGGCTTAGTGGTTAGCACTGTTGTCTCACAGCACAGGTTATGGGATCGTTCCCACCTGGTGCATTGCTGTAAGGTGTTTGAATGTTCTCCTTGGTTTGTGTGGGTTACTCCTACATCTAAGCCATCCCAGGTTAGGTGAATTGGAAAATTTAAATTGACCTTAAGTATTGTGTGGCAGGTGTGAATGCATCTGTCTGTATGTGGCCTTGTGATGGGATCGGCATCCTGTCAAGGGTGTACCCCACCTCATGCCCTGTGACTGCTGTGCTGGGATAGACTCCACCCCCACCCCCCCATGACTCCTAAGTGACCCTTAAGTAAGTGGATATATAAAATGGATAGATGATAAAGATGATTTGTTATGTTGCAGAGCTACGCATACCAAAGCACAAGGCACAAACCGATTACTGGGATGATTTCATTTTAATTTGTCATTCCGCCCATTAACACACCAAAATCCTCATTTACATACTGCTGTCTACATCATGTAACTGCATACAATCAACTGTTCATTTACTCTCAGTGAATCACCAACAACAGCGTCTTCACCTCAACATGGAAAAGATTGGATTGTCCCAGTCTAAAGCCCCAGTCTAAAACTGAAAAACAGACTGAAAGGTTTAGTTTGTCAGTAAATCATTTGCTCATGTTGGATGTTTTTAAAATGGCAATATCTGATAGGTAAATGCTTTCATGTTGAAGGATTTAAAGCCCATTATGAAGTCTGCAGCTATGATTTGGCATATATATATATATATATGGAGATAGAGAGAGTAAAGCTCACATATAATGAATTCAGGTGGACCAGCGAATTTTGTCCACTATAATTGAAATCTGCTATATGTATGTAACAGATTATGTACTTACAGTCAAAATGTGTCAAATGATCTATGGGGAATCCCCATCACCAATTAGGCTTACATATTACCTTAAACACCTGACCTTGAATAGGGTCTGTTACATTTAATGCACTGGTCAAACGTTCATGACAAAAGTTCATGTTCAAAACAAATAAGCACCTGCTTAAATAAGCGCCGGGCATTATGCGTATTAAAAAGACAACATTCGGTCAAGTCATTGTTTTTCTAAGTCTGCTGTGGAGTGGTACCTTAAAATCCTAAAGCCGAAGTATGCTTCTACAACCCTGTAATTATGTCACCATGCAAAGACATTGACGTGTACATGATCCTTTTAAAGTTCTCTGTTGCATTGGTGGGTGTCTTATTCCATTTTTCCACAGGAAAATCAATTTGTCCTTCCCTGAGCTTTACTTCATTATACAATCATCAACCTCCAAACTAAAATTATACTACGTGCAAGTTCCCTCAATGAATTGCAGGTCATGTGAGCCTCTTTTTAGTTTTTGACTTTGTTGTAAAGTTCATCATATTTGTGGACTTTTCTTCAAAACTATTTGATCTATGATCGAAATGTGATCAGCAGGCACACTGCAAAACTGTTAAAATATGATGGGAGAGAAGGAGTGAAAACATAAAAGTCACCAATCCCAGTGCCTGTGTTGTCTGTCATTTAGCAGGTGTGAGTCAAGCTATGGGCAGGGTTCGTAGCCACTCAGAGGGCACTGATCTAAAGTGGTGGTCTTTGGTTCGCCACATCCAGGGATTTGCAGGCCACAAGCAGTATTTTCTTAATAATCCACGGACAAGAATCAAGGGCTGCCTCGTTTAGGCAGCGGGTCTGAGCATCCACCCTTTTCAGGTTTCAAATCCCGCAAAACCTCGGAGAGGTCGCCGTGCTGCGAGACCTCAGTAACATTGAGAACTGCATTGAGAGGCTCTGATCACGCTGCACTTTAACTGCTGCACACGGACAACACCATTAACATCGCAACATAAAACTTTTTATATTGTACCTAAAACTCTCATGAATATATTCTCTAGGTTTCTAGACGTTGTTATTGCATTCGTTTTATGTAAACGTGAGAATCACAGGCTGTCTCTCTATTATTTTCAATGGGAGTTGCTGTGAGCTACACTCGCTTCCTGATCATGTTCTGGGGGAAACTGAAGTTTGATCTTTAACGTCTTGATTATTGTTCTTTACAACACTGTTTGTCCTCTTTGTTCCAGACTAATATATATAATATGTGTGAAATTCAGTTTCCATTTATTAAATTCCACACAGATTAAATGTAGCAGACACGGATTATTTGTTATAATGGTTTTAGCAAGTTTTCAGGGTATCATGCATTCAGTCTCTTATTAATGTGACGAAAAGCATAAAAAAATACATTTTTGTAGTATAATATTCATTTACAATTGTCATGATGTGGATTCTCTATGTAGTTTTGACTGCAGCGACTCTCTGATGCGCAAGGGATTATGGGATACATGAAAAACATGGATGGTTTGAAAAAAAAAAATAATGCCAAGACATTTAATCAAGGAAATACAGTACCCACTAGGAATGAACGAGTACACCACTATCTGTATCTGTATCTGTTCTCAACCATCTAAATGATCTGTATCTGTATTTGGAGTGGGTGGGGCCTAAACCAGAAGTGGGTGTGGTTTAACTGGAAATGGGTGGGGCTTAAATTGGTACATTATTTTAAGCCTGAAATTGATATGGATTGATCAGAAGTTGCTATATTTATTGTTCATTTGAAAACTATTTACAGAACAGCCTCAAATTTAAGATTCAAATGAATGATTTTGATCACAAAAGTAAGAGAATTACAGAACATTTTTTTTATGAACTCAGAACATGAATATTCTTAAGTGTATGAATGAGTAACAGAACAGCCTCAGAACTGAGATTCAGTGTAGAAGGAAATTATTAACTACTAAGTATGTATGAACAAGAGTTGTCATAATACAACTTTATTTATTATTATTATTATTTTAATTTTATGATCAAACTGTGATTTTTTTTCAATTATTTATTCATTTTTATAACCTAACGTTCTTCACCATTTTTTTTTCAGACAAAGTTAAAGAATGTTGATTAAGGTCTCTGTGCATGTGTGTGTGACTGAGTGAGAGGGAGAGAGAGAGGTTGTTCTAAGATTGTTTATATTTTCATGATCTGTGTGAACTTAGTGATTCATGCAAACATCCAGTGATGGGAAACAGGGAAATAATATGTCAGCCTTGTTCACTGTATTCTTCTCAAAAGCACTATGTTCAATACAAGCAAAGTTTTCCAACTGACTTTATATCACCAGCCAAACTAAGAGCAAACAAACAGTTAAAAAAAAAATAAAAAATAACACCGGAGTGACCGAAACAACACGAGTCATTTTCAGCTCTGTCTTGTCAAATGCACCGCATATGTTACAAAACAAGTTCACCAAGTAACTTTAAATACTATACAAACCAAAATAGAGGTGAATTGAAGAAAACCTAAGGAGTACTGAGAGAGCAACGTGAGGTAGAGTCAAGCCAAGCACAGAGAGAGAGAGAGATCCTGTCTGTGTGTGCGAGAGTGAGGTCTGGGTACAGAGACATGTCTGTGTAGGGAGGGGTGGGCACTGTGTGTGACTGGCCAGTCACAGAGCGTGAAGAGATCACTTACCCAATCAGGATTTTCCTTCAACACGAGCACAGATATTGACAGGTTTTACTCGTATAATGCTCGTGCTCGTCAAAAATGCTTTATCCGTGCCGGATACTTGTCTGAAATGAGTACCCAGACCTCAGGGTCTCCAGCACAAATACCACACCCATCTCTGGATGGAGCTGCACCTTAAACAGAGAGAAAAAAACAGAATCAGGCATCAGAAAGAAAAGAAATACAGTATAATTTGTCAGCATTAAACAACAAGAAAAACAGGAAATACTAAGGTGATCGCTGGCCACTAGCCCTAAGCTTCACTAAAAGACCCAGAATGTATGTGTCGGACGCAGCCCGGAGAACCGACAGCGTTTGAAGGACCCAGTATAAAATAAGCAGAGCACGGTACAAAGGATAACAGAGTTTAATGAACATAACAGTGCTGTGAAAAAATACAAACAAATAAGTGCGCGGTCTGGCGTGGCGGATTTGCGGTGTGCTCCCAGCAGCACAAAACGGTCCGGAGCCAGAACCAGTTCGGACCCAAGGACCCCGCCGACACCCCCCAGGTGGCCGTGACAAACCGAGTCTGTGAAAGAAGGAATCCTTATGTGAGTCCACACTCAACACACAGAGAGACCACTCAAAGGTGTACAAACAGCAAACACTTCCTGGCTTAATTGCAAATCAGCTTCCCACCCTGCAGGCATAGAACACCCTGTTCACAAAACTCCACTGCAGTGGAAGCTGATTTAAACGACCAACATACAGCTCAATATAATAAAGGTGTGAGGGACACTACATTTACTGACTGTGTAAATGTTAGTCACAAAATCTAACGTACCTCAGGAAGTGTGCTGACGAGCGTGAGACCTCACCCCCTCCTCTTTCACAGACCATGCATCAAACCTGGACGTTCTCTGCATCCACTGATGATGAGATGGCTCTTGAGATGACGATCTCACCCGTCTGGTCACAAGGTCGAGTCTCTGGCAAATACACACTGTGTACTCCAGTCTTAAATGCCACCATGTTCCAATCCATGTAGATGCACCACAGCTGTGAGTCCTGACGAGCCGCAGGTGATCAGCCTCAGGTGATCAGGGTGAGGTCCTGATAAACTCAGCTACACAGCCACTCAGTCCCAAATGCAAGCCACCTGGAAGGAAAAACAAAAGACAGAAACAAAAAGGCAGCCAGGCCCCCCCAGCCATACAACAGTACCCCACCCTCACGGGAAGCCTCACGGCGACCACACAAATCTGGCCCAGGAGAAACACCCCCCTCCAGGGACCATGGCTGGAAACCGTATCCGCATTCATCTTCCAACAGAATCTTCATCTAACAGAACGGTAGATGTCTTCTCCTCTGGCTGCATCTTTGCCCTTGTTTCTATCAGTCAATTAGCACATTATTAAAAAAATCATACATTGTGATTTCCAGATTTTTTTTTTTTTTTTTTTGATTATGACTCTCACAGTGGACATGCACCTAAGATGAAAATTTCAGACTCCTCCATGATTTCTAAGTGCGAGAACTTGCAAAATTGCAGGGTGTTCAAATACTTATTTTCCTCACTTTACATTCTGCCTGCTACCCATACTGGGAGGAGGAAGCAGGACTTCATCCAACTCACAGCATCAACCGACCAGTAGTGGCAGAGCTTCTTTCTGTGGACATTTGTTGCTTGGAACCAATTACCGGCCAGTATCCGATCATTGCCCCTAGAGGAGTTTAAGTCTGATGTTGCTTCATTTCTCTTGGCATCATAATCCTACAACTGGACTGCACAGTTTTTAGCCATTTTAATTTGTATATGTGATTTTAATTTTAGTTTGTGCGTTTTTTTTTTTTTTTTTTTTGTTTTTTTTTGCCGAATGTTGGAAGATATTGCCACCCTTGGGTGCTCAATGTGATTACTGAGTTACTGAGAATGGCTGTAGATGCCAATCAGAAACACACTGTTAAGATATGATGAACCAAGAGGAGAAAGAGATAATCAGGTGTAAGCACCACTCACTGATCCATAACACAGGTCTATGGTGGAGTTCCTCTGTATTGTGGCACAAGTACATACTGTTCATAAGTCCTCAAAGTCTTGTCCAGCAAGCAGTGGTTAGAGTCACCGAGGACGAATTTCAGGGCATCCAGGCATATAGTGTCAAGTTTGTGCGTGAAGTCAGCGATCATCTGAGTGGCAGCAGACACACTGGCATGTAGATGAATGTAAACAATCTTGAAAAACAACTGTTGAAATTCACAGGGAAGATAAAAGGGCCAGAGTAAGATTGTCACCAGTTCAATATCAGGAGTACAAATCTTCCCTCGAACCACAATGGCATTACAGCACCTCTGGTTGATGTAGAAACACACACCGCCTCCCCGACGCTTGTTGGTGATCTCCAGTGACTGGTCCAGCTGAAATGGAGTGCCGAAACCAGACAGCAACAGGTCCTCATCCCGGTCCAGGTCACTGAGCCATGTTTCAGTGAAGGCTCACAGACAGGTGTCCTTCACTTCATGTTTGAGTGTAGCCCAGACCGCCAGCTCTTCCATTTTGTTCCAGATGGACTGGACATTTGACAGCAGGATGGAGGGGAGTGCTGGCATTTTGCGGCGGTCATCGAGGCTCATGCTCTTAAGTCTCTGACGTATTCCACCTCTTCTCTTTCATTTCTGGTGTGTGGACTTAGTGTCCGGTCTGTGAAGCTTCGGTGGGATATTACCCAGCACCACACTGTCAGTAGTAGACAGGAAAGATAGGAGAAAAAATGGACTACATTTATATAGCGCTTTTCCATCTGCATCAGACGCTCAAAGCGCTTTACAAATAATGCCTCACATTCACCCCAATGTCAGGGTACAAGCGGCTGAAATGGACTTCCTTAGGAGGGTGGCTGGTATCTCCCTTAGAGATAAGGTGAAAAACTCGGTCATCCATGGGGAGCTCAGAGTAGACCCGCTGCTCCTTCACATTGAAAGAGCCAGCTGACGTGGTTCGGGCATCTGATAAAGATGCCCCCTGGGCACCTCTCGATGGAGGTGTTCCATGCACGTCCATCTGGGAGGAGACCCTAGAGAATACCCAGAACTAGGTGGAGAGATTATATTTCCACACTGGAAATGGGAGACCGGTGTTCACAACAAGAGGGTCCAGAAAAACCGTTACATCTTGAAGTGTCTAATTGACTGTCGTCTTTTTGGGATAATACGAACTGTCTTTCCGGGGACACGATGATTCCCTAAACCATAGGAATTATTTGGAATTATTGACACTGCTTGCAGACCATGACATCATCTTAACACAGCCATTGTTTTTGCAGGAACGTTGGGGAAAATCGAGAATGACCTTATCAATGCAGTGGCCAAGATGCTGAGTGAACACATCGCAGAAGAGATTAAACACACAAAGTTTGTTGCGGTTATGATTGATGAAACGACTGATTTCAGTAATGTGGCACAGCTCTCCTGTGTTCTCTGGTATGTTACTGAAATGGGAGTAAAAGAAAGATTTCTCAAATTTGAGGATGTTACTGAGAAGAAATGAGCACAGGATCTAGCAGGACTCGTTCTTGATTTACTGGACAACTACAACTGCAAAGCAAAGTTAGTGGCTCAATGTTACTATGGAGCAGCTGTGATGGCATCGGGGCTAAATGGAGTGCAGGCATGCGTAAAAGACACACTTCTTCAAGCTGTCTTTGTGCACTGTTATGCACACACTTTAAATCTGGTCATGTCCCAGGGAGCATCAAAGAATATTTTTTTTGCAAATCTCGGTGGATTGTCAGTGTTCTTCACATGTTCTCCAAAACATACTAAAATACTGAACAAGTTTTGCCAAAGACGGCACAGGTGAGGTGGAACTTCAGCAGCAGGCTGGTATGTCCACGGTAATCATCAGAGGGCCTCATCCACAATGACCACAAAAGACTCCAAGCTGGCATTGATGTTACAGGGGGCAATACACAGTATTAAGAACAGGGCTATGTAAACTTTTGATCAGGTTCATTTGGGTAGTTTCTGTTGTCTTTATGATTGAAAAGAGTAAATACTGTTGTTTGCCAATAAATGGCTTCACCCAACCACTAACCATGAGTAAAAAAAAGTTTTGTGTTATTGTTCATATTCTCTAAAAATGGCCAAAAAAAAAAAAGCATGTAAACCTTTGAGCACAACTGTACCTTTGGGGTGGGAGCCACAGGTTAGTCCTTTGGGACCGCCTTAGCTCAGGTGGAGGTGCAGGCCCTCCTCGGTCGCCCCCTCCCACAGGAAGCAAAAGTCCCCACATTGGCACGGGTGGCCCACTTGAGTGCCCAGTCGTATCAGGCGGAGAAGACACATAGTGAAAACATGGCCGCAGGTTATTACGTATGTTGGATAACCCGCTCAGGATGATCTTTGCCTTCAGGCTGTACCTTGTAGACGGGACGTTCTGGGTGAAGTCTGCCCACAATAACATAGGGTCTCTTTTCCCAATGATCACTCAGTTTACCCATCTGCTGTCTTCTGTGGTCTCACAACAGGACCCTCTCTCTGGGCAGCAGTGCAGTCTCCCTAGCAGTGTGATCATAAAGTCTTTTATTTTTCTGACCTACTTTCTGGAGACTGTCAGCTGCTCTCTTATAGCCATATGCCAGCTGCTCCTGATGCTTGGCCACCCAATCTGTAATGCCCATGGAGGCCTCCACTCCCAAGCCTCCCGTCACCAAATCCACTGATGTCCTCATGTGGCGACCAAACATCAGGAAAGCAAGTGCATATCCTGTAGATGCATGAACAGTATTATTATAGGCTTGAATGAGTTCAGGTAAATACTCCACCCACCTCTGATGTTTTTCTACTTCCAGTGACCCAAGGAGGTTCAGCACAGTCTGGTTTAACTGTTCACAGGCTCCATTCCCCATTGGATCATATGGGGTCGTTCAACTTTTCCAACACCCATATACTTGACAAAGTTCTTATATTAATCAAGACTCAAAATTGGGGCCTTGATCAGAATGCAGTACTTCCAGGCAACCAAATGGCTGAATGACATAAGTCCATAGGGTGTGTTGTAAGGGCAGTCTGGTCAAATGTGGGTACTGCCCATGCAAATTTTGTGAACAAATCGGTCATAATGAGTATGTTCTTGTATCGGTCAGTACGTTGGCTCAAAGTCAAAAAATCTATAGCTATGATATGCATTGGTGCTTTAGCAACGAGTGTTACCAAAGGGGCTTTACCAAGGGGTCCAGGCTTATGCAATACACAGTCCGGGCAAGCTTGAAGCCATGCGGCAATCATCTCCTCCATCTGGGGCCAGTATAAATTCCTTCGCAGGAGAGCCAATGATTTTCCCAGCCCTGGTTGTCCCATCCCCTGATGGTACATAGCAGCCCAGTCTCACTTTTTTTTTTTTTTTTTTTTTTGTGCTCCCGTGACAAAATGAGTCAAATTTTCATGACGGGGCTTTTTTTTAAACCCAGTATTACTAACCCTACTCCCACCCCCAACCCTAACCTTAATCATAAACTAATTTTACTCCTTCCCCCCGCCCTAACCATAACCACCCCCGACTCCTCCGCTTCACTTTTCATTTTGTGCAGCCATCATGGAATGAATTAGAATGAATTTGTGCTGCCATGACAAAAATGAGGCACTTTTCATCACAATATCACGAACCAATAGATTAATGTACGTGCTGCTGAATCACAACTTGCCCTGAGACCAGGTTGTACATAGTCCACAATGATTGTGCTTGTGACACAGGGACAACAATCTGATGGAGGATTTATAGTATTTGTGGGTCTAAGACAGTTCTGCTCACAACCCCATCTCTGAACTCTAGCTTTTTCCAGTGTTGTAACAAAGTTTTAGCTGGGTGATTCAATAATTGCGTTTGTGTAGCTTCCGGTAACATACCTCTTTCAATATATCCCCTGATCTTACACAGATCCAAGTCCAGAGATCCATTTTTTTGAACAAGGTCAATGGGGGCTGCCCAAGGGCTACAGCTCTCCCTAATCACCCCACCAACCAAAATGTCTTTTAAGAGGCTACGTATCTCCTTATAAAGGGTCGAGGGTACTGGCCTAAACCTCTCATGAATAAAATCACCTGTTAAAATCACCTGTTGGTATGGTGTGTTTCACAGAACCCGTCCGTCCAACTTATATTTACTAAAAAGTTCTTCCCAACTGTCTACAATTACATTCATCCCAATGATAGGAGCTTGTAGTGGCCAGCTCCAATACAATCATCCTTGGCCACTACAATGCCACGTGCTGGCACCTGGATTTCATGAACCACTAAGTCTGCCACCATGTAACCCACCCACAGGATGTCAAGCCCATTCACAGCCCTTAATGTTAGCCAGGGTAATTCTTTACACCCTTTAATTCGTTCACTTCCAAAGAGGTTTCTACAGACACTCTCACTGAACATAGTTACTTGGGATCCAGTGTCTACCAAACATTTGACATTTACCCCATCTCCTCCCACTTCTACCAGGGGACAGACGCCTGTAAGCTTTGCTTTAGGACTGCAATCAACTGGGTCATGGGGAAGGGGTCCGGACACTTGACCCGCAGTGGCCAGGGCACTTAAAAATCCTGACCAGATGCTTTTGAGGGGCACCTACGACCGATATGACCAATCTGTCTACACGAATTGCATATAGGCTGACCCTGTGAATCCCACAGAAATTTAGCATGGTTATGAGCCACGTTCGGCCTTGGGCTTCTAGCTAGGTGTTGTGGGGCATCAAAAGGGGGTGAGACTGTGTTTCTTAATTCCTCTAAGATAGTCTTTGTCATGGTAGACATTTGCTCTTTCACATCATTCATAATTTCAGCAAGCAATTGCTGTTTCTAATCAGTCACTCCACCAGGGCCTGGAGGTGCTCTACTCACCACTGCACAGTCCTAAGTAGGCCAACATTCCCCTCGTTCTTCCTCCAAGGCCAGAGCCTCTATTTTTCCTCCTCAAAGGTAAGCTCCGGCCTCTTCCGCACCTACTGTCTAAGCTCCTGGCGGATGGGGCCCTCCCTCAGGCCCATAATGAACTGGTCTCGCAACACCAAATCACCTTGTTCCAAACTCATGATGTCTTTCTGCTTCAACCTGGAGAATAATTCCCGTAATCTTAAAGAAAAAAAAACTCTTAAAGACTGATTAGGCTCCTGCCTACAATTATAAAAGTGAGTTCTTAAATGGAGACCTGTGTATTGTCTCCATAAAGTCTCAAAAATCTCCTTAGATGTGTTTCTCTCAGAGCAATCTAAAGCTAGAATCTCTCGTTTGGCTTCACCATCTAATAGTCCAAGGATAAGGTCTGCCTTCTGTGAATTTTTGTAAGCATAATCTCAATTTGGCTACGCCATTCTCCAAAATTATCAGACTGTGCCCCGCTAAATTTTGACACCCAAGGGCCACCCCTAAAAAAATGGCATGATCATGGCCTGTACACCTAACTGTGCCTCATCCTTTGACATGTTAATTTAATAGAGGCTCAACCCAAAAGACCAAATCCTGTTTGTGACGCCACTTATGTCGTGGGGCAAAAGCCCCAGTTTAGAAACCTCTGGTCCAAGGGGAGTAATCTCTATTAAACAACAATGTCAAACATTTAAGAAAAAAATTAGAGAAATTTTATTGACAATAAAAAAGAAAAAAAGAGAAAAAGAACAAAATAACACAAAAACCCTAAAAGTCCATTTAAAATTGTCCAAAGTACGACTGCAATGCAGGATCTAAAAAAAAAAAAAATTTATTTTCTTTTTGCCTGTTAAGGAATGCCACTCTTGCACCTGCACTGTATTAATATTAGATTAGGATTTGTTCCTTTTATTGTTGTCCTACTGACTTTTCTCTCTCTTGTGTCACAGATCCAGGTTGCAGTTCTTTGGGGTACTCTTGTTGTCAGAGACTGATACTGTGTGTGTGTGTGTGTGTGTGTGTGTGTGTGTGTGTGTGTGTGTGTGTGTGTGTGTGTGTGTGTGTGTGTGTGTGTGTGTGTGTGTTTTCTTGAAAATGATTGAATTGGTGGAGGAGAGACATTGTGTCTTTTAGAGTGGTTGGCCCCTCGGGTGTGTTGGGGCTGTGTGGTCTGGGCGTGTGGTGATGGTCCGGTGTCTGGGTTTTGGGTCCTGGACTTGCTGGGGGATTTGGGTTGGGAGAGGGACTTCTGGGGTCCGGGGGTTTGCTTTCTGGTGCTGCCTGATGGCTGCGCGGGTTTCCGGTGAGTGTTGGGTTAGGTGCTCCTTTCGGCTCCTCCCTTGACGGGCGTGGGCGCGCCTCTGTGCCTGGGGGGGCTGGGCGGCCTGCTGGTGGGGGCCCTGGTGCCGTGCCGCGGGGCTTCTGGTCCTATTGGCGGTGGGGGTGTTGGTGGTGGGGAGGAAGAATTGGGTGGCCATCATTCCTTTTCAGTTGGGTCTGTCTGCTCTGTCATTGGTGGGCTGGGGTCTAGTTCCTGGGTGTGGGGTGGTGCCTCTCCCCGGGGCTCGGGCGTGCATGGCCCCCCGTGCCCCGGCCTCTTCCTCCAGGTTTGTTGGGCCCGCCTGTCTCCCTTTGACTCCTTGGCTGCCCCTGCCGCTCTGGGGTCCCATCTCGCGCTTTCCCTGGTTCAGGGACCTCCGGGCGTGGTGGCCCATCCATCTGCGGCTCCCTGGCCCCCTGTCCCCCCGTTGGTTTGTTCCTCCCTGGGCCTCCGGTGCTTCTCAGGGGCTGACCGCCTCCCCCCATCTTGTGTTTTCCATGGCGCCTCTGCTGGATCTGGGGTTGGGCTGGGGGCCCAGTGGGGCCGGTGTAGTTGGCCTGCTCCCTGTGCTGTGCCTCTCCTTCTGCCTGCTGTTTGGGGTTGGGCCTCACATGTCACACCCTTTTAATGCACTTCACCAGGTTAGTACCTGCATGGACATCATATTGGGTTGTAAAGAGCACATTACAGGGTTCATAGAGTTTTGCAGGTGGGTGTTGGGGATGGGTTTGCAGGGCAGTCTGTGGCGCAGGTGTGCACTGCAGCCTTCCACTGCGATCTCCATCCACCACTCTCGCCCTGCAATTTTAATGCACACACTTTCTTTCTACACATTTAGCAAACACCTTCACTAATTTAGAGTCGGTGTCACTAGATGGTGGTGGGTTTGCAGGGCATGCTGTGGTGCAGTGGTGTGCCACGGCCTCCCACGGCAGTCTGCCACCTGCCATCTTCTGCCCTGCTTTAATTGCAACACTTACTTTTTGCTCACTTAGGGGAGCAAAGAGTCGCACACAGCAAGGGAAATTAATTATAACAACTATGGTGGGGTTGGTAGGTAGGGTGAGTGTGGCATGTGGGGCTGGCCCCGAATGGCTGTGGATGTGTGGGACCCTGGGGCGGGGGTCTGCCTCGCCGGTTCTTCTGTGGTCCACGGGCTCTGCTCTGGGGCTGTGGGGCCCACTGTGCCATGGTCCGTTGGGGGGGGTTACAGTGGGGCGTGGGGGATGCACAGGGGCCAATGGCTGCTGGGGGGTTGGGGGCCGTGGTCTCCATGGGATGGTGCCCCATGCTTGCTCTGGCGGTCTCCTGGTCTTGGGCTTTGGTGTTTGGGGTGGGGGGTGGGTTGGGGGCTGGAGGGGAGTTTGGAGAGGTCCTGCTGGCTGCGCTGGGAGGGGGCTTGGTTGTGGGGGCCTCATGCTTCCTGGCCCCAGGGGTTGGGCCTCGCCTCTTGTCTGGGGCCGGGCTTTAGCTTCAATAAAGCTAAAATGATAAACCACCCAAAAATGCATTGAAGTTACAGATAACCCATAAGCAATAAATTCCAGTATTGTCTCTGGTACACAACTACTAAACAAGCTGATTTTGAGTTTTAACACAACGAATGCTTTTGGAAGCATCAAAAGCAACAACAGACCCAAACAATGAGTCAGCACGTCTGTCTTTGAGCATGCTGCCCCCTGCTGGAAGCTTCAGTTTACTACATGGCTTCCAGCACAGAAGCAACTGAGAGGACCCACAAAGGTCAACTCTCTACCCAATCACAACGCTGCCATCAGGCCGAGGTCTTAGAAAATAAAGCAGTGCTGAGTTATGGTTTGGTGTATAAATAAAATGAATACTGATAGAATAACTCCATTAATGTCAATTCTGTCATTTGTGCAAAGTTAAGATATAACATATATCGTTTAATGTTGAATAAATGCAATAATTCTAAAGTTTTGTAACAAACACAGACAGACGGCATTCTGAGTAAAATGTGCCTCTACTCACACCGATTGGTTGATTCTATGTAAACCAACACGTTAATGTGAGGTGTGTCGTGGACTGGTGTTTACAGATAATTGTGCTTTTGTAAAATATGCCATTTTTTATTTGTAAAAAAAGGCATTTTCAAAAAAAAAAAAAAGCCAAGTTGTAATTAGATAACCGTCTGATATAACCGGTGTCAAAATAAATAGAACACTGCCATGATCTACTGGTGCCAGTGCAAGTTCTGGCCCTTTTTCAGCTGATTTTTCATTTGTGCGAGAATTTTTTGGATCGCACAGAGTTTCAGCTACTAGCTCTTAGCCGATTTAGCTTCTCCTGTCTCTCCTGTCACTTTTCTGCTCTGGGTTTGAAATGTTTAGTTATTCCTCGGCCTCCTTTAGCAGTAACGGTACTTGTAATAAGTGTAGCTTATTCATAGCTTTGGAGGCCAGGCTGGGCGAATTGGAGACTCGGCTCCGCACCGTGGAAAATTCTACAGCTAGCCAGGCCCCTGTAGTCGGTGCGGACCAACGTAGCTTAGCCGCCGTTAGTTCCCCCCTGGCAGATCCCGAGCAGTCGGGAAAGCAGGCCGACTGGGTGACTGTGAGGAGGAAGCGTAGCCCTAAACAGAAGCCCCGTGTACACCGCCAACTTGTTCACATTTCTAACCGTTTTTCCCCACTCGGCGACACACCCACCGAGGATCAAACTCTGGTTATTGGCGACTCTGTTTTGAGAAATGTGAAGTTAGCGACACCAGCAACCATAGTCAATTGTCTTCCGGGGGCCAGAGCAGGCGACATTGAAGGAAATTTGAAACTGCTGGGTAAGGCTAAGCGTAAATTTGGTAAGATTGTAATTCACGTCGGCAGTAATGACACCCGGTTACGCCAATCGGAGGTCACTAAAATTAACATTAAATCGGTGTGTAACTTTGCAAAAACAATGTCGGACTCTGTAGTTTTCTCTGGGCCCCTCCCCAATCGGGACCGGGAGTGACATGTTTAGCCGCATGTTCTCCTTGAATTGCTGGCTGTCTGAGTGGTGTCCAAAAAATGAGGTGGGCTTCATAGATAATTGGCAAAGCTTCTGGGGAAAACCTGGTCTTGTTAGGAGAGACGGCATCCATCCCACTTTGGATGGAGCAGCTCTCATTTCTAGAAATCTGGCCAATTTTCTTAAATCCTCCAAACTGTGACTATCCAGGGTTGGGACCAGGAAGCAGAGTTGTAGTCTTACACACCTCTCTGCAGCTTCTCTCCCCCTGCCATCCCCTCATTACCCCATCCCCGTAGAGACGGTGCCTGCTCCCAGACCACCAATAACCAGCAAAAATCTATTTAAGCATAAAAATTCAAAAAGAAAAAATAATATAGCACCTTCAACTGCACCACAGACTAAAACAGTTAAATGTGGTCTATTAAACATTAGGTCTCTCTCTTCTAAGTTCCTGTTGGTAAATGATATAATAATTGATCAACATATTGATTTATTCTGCCTAACAGAAACCTGGTTACAGCAGGATGAATATGTTAGTTTAAATGAGTCAACACCCCCGAGTCACACTAACTGTCAGAATGCTCGTAGCACGGGCCGGGGCGGAGGATTAGCAGCAATCTTCCATTCCAGCTTATTAATTAATCAAAAACCCAGACAGAGCTTTAATTCATTTGAAAGCTTGTCTCTTAGTCTTGTCCATCCAAATTGGAAGTCCCAAAAACCAGTTTTATTTGTTATTATCTATCGTCCACCTGGTCGTTACTGTGAGTTTCTCTGTGAATTTTCAGACCTTTTGTCTGACTTAGTGCTTAGCTCAGATAAGATAATTATAGTGGGCGATTTTAACATCCACACAGATGCTGAGAATGACAGCCTCAACACTGCATTTAATCTATTATTAGACTCTATTGGCTTTGCTCAAAATGTAAATGAGTCCACCCACCACTTTAATCATATCTTAGATCTTGTTCTGACTTATGGTATGGAAATAGAAGACTTAACAGTATTCCCTGAAAACTCCCTTCTGTCTGATCATTTGTTAATAACATTTACATTTACTCTGATGG
Source organism: Thalassophryne amazonica (assembly GCF_902500255.1). Lineage (NCBI taxonomy): Eukaryota > Metazoa > Chordata > Actinopteri > Batrachoidiformes > Batrachoididae > Thalassophryne > Thalassophryne amazonica. Next base: position 138,430,161 of record NC_047105.1, on the reverse strand, counting down.
ACTACCCAGCAGTGGGGGAATAAGTTTCATTACACTAGAAGTCTTTCAGAAAGCGCTGTAACTAGGTTTAAGGATATGATTCCTTCTTTATGTTCTCTAATGCCATATACCAACACAGTGCAGAGTAGCTACCTAAACTCTGTAAGGGAGATAGAGTATCTCGTCAATAGTTTTACATCCTCATTGAAGACAACTTTGGATGCTGTAGCTCCTCTGAAAAAGAGAGCTTTAAATCAGAAGTGTCTGACTCCGTGGTATAACTCACAAACTCGTAGCTTAAAGCAGATAACCCGTAAGTTGGAGAGGAAATGGCGTCTCACTAATTTAGAAGATCTTCACTTAGCCTGGAAAAAGAGTCTGTTGCTCTATAAAAAAGCCCTCCGTAAAGCTAGGACATCTTTCTACTCATCACTAATTGAAGAAAATAAGAACAACCCCAGGTTTCTTTTCAGCACTGTAGCCAGGCTGACAAAGAGTCAGAGCTCTATTGAGCTGAGTATTCCATTAACTTTAACTAGTAATGACTTCATGACTTTCTTTGCTAACAAAATTTTAACTATTAGAGAAAAAATTACTCATAACCATCCCAAAGACGTATCGTTATCTTTGGCTGCTTTCAGTGATGCCGGTATTTGGTTAGACTCTTTCTCTCCGATTGTTCTGTCTGAGTTATTTTCATTAGTTACTTCATCCAAACCATCAACATGTTTATTAGACCCCATTCCTACCAGGCTGCTCAAGGAAGCCCTACCATTATTTAATGCTTCGATCTTAAATATGATCAATCTGTCTTTGTTAGTTGGCTATGTACCACAGGCTTTTAAGGTGGCAGTAATTAAACCATTACTTAAAAAGCCATCACTTGACCCAGCTATCTTAGCTAATTATAGGCCAATCTCCAACCTTCCTTTTCTCTCAAAAATTCTTGAAAGGGTAGTTGTAAAACAGCTAACTGATCATCTGCAGAGGAATGGTCTATTTGAAGAGTTTCAGTCAGGTTTTAGAATTCATCATAGTACAGAAACAGCATTAGTGAAGGTTACAAATGATCTTCTTATGGCCTCAGACAGTGGACTCATCTCTGTGCTTGTTCTGTTAGACCTCAGTGCTGCTTTTGATACTGTTGACCATAAAATTTTATTACAGAGATTAGAGCATGCCATAGGTATTAAAGGCACTGCGCTGCGGTGGTTTGAATCATATTTGTCTAATAGATTACAATTTGTTCATGTAAATGGGGAATCTTATTCACAGACTAAAGTTAATTATGGAGTTCCACAAGGTGCTGTGCTAGGACCAATTTTATTCACTTTATACATGCTTCCCTTAGGCAGTATTATTAGACGGTATTGCTTAAATTTTCATTGTTACGCAGATGATACCCAGCTTTATCTATCCATGAAGCCAGAGGACACACACCAATTAGCTAAACTGCAGGATTGTCTTACAGACATAAAGACATGGATGACCTCTAATTTCCTGCTTTTAAACTCAGATAAAACTGAAGTTATTGTACTTGGCCCCACAAATCTTAGAAACATGGTGTCTAACCAGATCCTTACTCTGGATGGCATTACCCTGACCTCTAGTAATACTGTGAGAAATCTTGGAGTCATTTTTGATCAGGATATGTAATTCAAAGCGCATATTAAACAAATATGTAGGACTGCTTTTTTGCATTTACGCAATATCTCTAAAATCAGAAAGGTCTTGTCTCAGAGTGATGCTGAAAAACTAATTCATGCATTTATTTCCTCTAGGCTGGACTATTGTAATTCATTATTATCAGGTTGTCCTAAAAGTTCCCTAAAAAGCCTTCAGTTAATTCAAAATGCTGCAGCTAGAGTACTGACGGGGACTAGAAGGAGAGAGCATATCTCACCCATATTGGCCTCTCTTCATTGGCTTCCTGTTAATTCTAGAATAGAATTTAAAATTCTTCTTCATACATATAAGGTTTTGAATAATCAGGTCCCATCTTATCTTAGGGACCTCGTAGTACCATATCACCCCAATAGAGCGCTTCGCTCTCAGACTGCAGGCTTACTTGTAGTTCCTAGGGTTTGTAAGAGTAGAATGGGAGGCAGAGCCTTCAGCTTTCAGGCTCCTCTCCTGTGGAACCAGCTCCCAATTCAGATCAGGGAGACAGACACCCTCTCTACTTTTAAGATTAGGCTTAAAACTTTCCTTTTTGCTAAAGCTTATAGTTAGGGCTGGATCAGGTGACCCTAACCATCCCTTAGTTATGCTGCTATAGACGTAGACTGCTGGGGGGTTCCCATGATGCACTGTTTCTTTCTCTTTTTGCTCTGTATGCACCACTCTGCATTTAATCATTAGTGATCGATCTCTGCTCCCCTCCACCGCATGTCTTTTTCCTGGTTCTCTCCCTCAGCCCCAAACCAGTCCCAGCAGAAGACTGCCCCTCCCTGAGCCTGGTTCTGCTGGGGGTTTCTTCCTGTTAAAAGGGAGTTTTTCCTTCCCACTGTAGCCAAGTGCTTGCTCACAGGGGATCGTTTTTGACCGTTGGGGTTTTACATAATTATTGTATGGCCTTGCCTTACAATATAAAGCGCCTTGGGGCAACTGTTTGTTGTGATTTGGCGCTATATAAAAAAATTGATTGATTGATTGATTGATCTGTATTGCTACTTGCTACATTTAAGATGCGTAGAATTTAATAAAAGCAATCACAATAACAGTGCCTATAAACCCAGAGAATATATTCACAAGAGTTTTAGGCACTAGAGTTTAATGCTGTTGTCCGTGGAGCCTGATCAGAGTGGCTCAAATACAGTTCTCATGTCGTGAACGTACTGAGATTACCCTATCACTCATAATGCACCTGGACACAGCATGCCCACACTAAAACCTTAAAAATTAGTGCATTACTTTAAAACTAAAACATATATCTGATATTTTCACTTTATAAAACTTCAGAAGTGGCATTAATTTAAATAACTTGTCTGAAATAAGTTTGGTTAAAATTTGAAACATAAGTTAAAAATGTATGCCTCTGGATGACTTGGGTGATATTGGCCACATATCAGTATAGAGTTCAAATAAATGAGGTATTTTTTTGGTGACCAGTTCTCCTTTGTCTAGAATCAGCTCTCCTCTGTTTGCAGAGGGTAGAACTACACATCTGTTCACCTGTGTTTACCACATTAACGGTCTAAAAATTATCGGACAAAAATTTCTCAGAAGATAATTAGTCTGATAATGGTTTTCAAAGTTAGCTGAAAAGATAATCCGATAATGAAAACTTTATCTTCGATAATTATCGGTTATCGGAACTGTGCCCACTCGTATATATATATATATATATATATATATATATATGTATATATGTATATATATATATATATATATATACAGTTTTAACTTATGGTTAAAATTTTAACCAAACTAATTTTGGACAAGTTATTTAAATTAATGTCACATCTGCAGTTGTATAAAGTGAAAATATCAGCTATATGTTTTAGTTTTAAAGTATTACACTAATTTTAAAGGTTTTAGTGTGGACATTGTGTGTGCACAGTGCATTATGGGTACTGTAAAAGTTCGCCACAGGAGAAATTCATTTGAGATGCTCTGATCAGGCTCCACATGGACAACAGCATTAAACCCTTTGTATATTGTGCCTAAAACTCTTGTGAATATATTCTCTGGGTTTATAGATGTTGTTATTGTGTTTGTTTTATGTAAACATGGGATAATCACAGGCTGTCTCCCCGTTATTTTCAATGGGAGCTGCTGTGAGCTACGCTCGATTCCTGATCATGTCATTCTGGGGGAAAGTGAAGTTTGCTCTTTAACAGCTTGATTATTGTTCTTTACAGTTTATGTAAAAATGCCAGACGAAGCTTCGGTTGCTTCTCCATTATCTTCAATTGGAATCACTGTGAGCTGCAGTCGCTTCCTATTTGCTCTGTAATGTCCTGGTTATTGTCCTTTACAACACTGTCTTTGTTCCAGAGCAATATATGAGGTCTGTTAGGAAAGTATGCGCCGTTTTTATTTTTTTGCAAAAGCCTGATGGATTTGAATCACATGTGCTTGCATTTTTTCACGCCTGTCGATTGCATCATTTACTGGCAAGCAGCCTTTGTGTGAGGACGTGTGTTGTGCTCTCGGCGGATTTTCATTGCAAGGAAAATGACGGAACAACTGGAGCAGCGCTACTGCATCAAATTTTGCCAGAAACTGGGGCGACAGCCAGGTGGAAACGATTCGGAAGATTCAGACGGCTTTCGGTGGCTTTTCAGTCATGTGACTATCCGAGAAATTGTGGAAGAGGTGGGCATCATTTTTCGGAGTCCAGCATGTCCTGTGAGACTTTAACACGAAGGTGCCTTTGCTCCGCCGTTAGCAGCGAATTTCGCCGCCACTCTTTTCATGGCCAAATCTTCTGTCACAGTGGAATGTGCCGAAAAAGTGCTGATGTCCACCTCTTCCGCAATTTCTCGGATAGTCACATGACGGCCCCGCATCACCACAGCATTCACTTTGGAAATGATCTGGTCATTTCAGCATGTTGATGGCCGACTGAAGCGTGGCTCGCTTTCCGCCGTTGTGCGGCCGTCTTTAAATTGGTTGTACCACTCCTTAATCTGTGTGATGCCCATAGGATCATCACCGAAAGCCGTCTGAATCTTCTGAATGGTTTCCCCCCGGCTGTCGGCCAGTTTCTGGCAAAATTTGATGCAGTAGCACTTCTCCAGTCGTTCCGCCATTTTCCTTGCAATGAAAATCCGCCGAGAGCACAACACACTTCCTCACACAAAGGCTGCTTGCCAGCAAATGACGCAATCGACAGGCATGAAAAAATTCACGCATGTGCACGAAGGTTCAAGGTTGGCTCATGCAAGCACATGTGATTCAAATCCATCAAGTTTTTGCAAAAAATAAAAAGGTCGGATACTTTTCTAACACACCTCATATATATAAGATGTCTGAAATTCAGTTTGTGTTTATTAAATTCCATGCAGATTAAACATAGCAGACACGGATTATTTGGAATAGTTGTTTTGGCAAGTTTTCATGGTCTCTACTGCTATCTACTAGCCAGTAGTGTTCATGGAAGTATTATCATGTTATATCAGATGGTTGTCTAATCACAGCTTCACTTTTGGCTTTTGCAAATGGCTTTTTTACATATGGAAAAATGTCATATTTTACAAAAGCACATTTATATGAAACCAACACACACGTCACATTAACGTGTTTGTTTTTATATAGAATGAATGAGTCAACCAATCAGTGTTAGCGGAGGCTATTTTACCCATAATCCCTTTGGCATCTGTGTGTGTTTGTTACAAAAGTTCAGAATTAGTGCATTATTTAAAATTAAATGATATGTGTTATATTTTAACTTTGTACAAATGACAGAATTGTCATTCATGTATACTCAACAAAAATATAAACGCAACACTTTTGGTTTTGCTCCCATTTTGTATGAGATGAACTCAAAGATCTAAAACTTTTTCCACATACACAATATCACCATTTCCCTCAAATATTGTTCACAAACCAGTCGAAATATGTGATAGTGAGCACTTCTCCTTTGCTGAGATAATCCATCCCACCTCACAGGTGTGCCATACCAAGATGCTGATTAGACACCATGATTAGTGCACAGGTGTGCCTTAGACTGCCCACAATAAAAGGCCACTCTGAAAGGTGCAGTTTTGTTTTATTGGGCGGGGATACCAGTCAGTATCTGGTGTGACCACCATATGCCTCATGCAGTGCAACACATCTCCTTCGCATCATCTGTGAAGAGAACACCTCTCCAACGTGCCAAACGCCAGCAAATGTGAGCATTTGCCCACTCAAGTCGGTTACGATGACGAACTGGAGTCAGGTCGAGACCCCGATGAGAACAATGAGCATGCAGATGAGCTTCCCTGATACGGTTTCTGACAGTTTGTGCAGAAATTCTTTGGTTATGCAAACCGATTGTTCCAGCAGCTGTCCGAGTGGCTGGTCTCAGACGATCTTGGAGGTGAACATGCTGGATGTGGAGGTCCTGGGCTGGTGTGGTTACACGTGGTCTGCGGTTGTGAGGCTGGTTGGATGTACTGCCAAATTCTCTAAAACGCCTTTGGAGACGGCTTATGGTAGAGAAATGAACATTCAATACACGAGCAACAGCTCTGGTTGACATTTCTGCTGTCAGCATGCCAATTGCACGCTCCCTCAAATCTTCCAACATCTGTGGCATTGTGCTGTGTGATAAAACTGCACCTTTCAGAGTGGCCTTTTATTGTGGGCAGTCTAAGGCACACCTGTGCACTAATCATGGTGTCTAATCAGCATCTTGATATGGCACACCTGTGAGGTGGGATGGATTATCCCAGCAAAGGAGAAGTGCTCACTATCACAGATTTAGACTGGTTTGTGAACAATATTTGAGGGAAATGGTGATATTGTGTGTGTGGAAAAAGTTTTAGATCTTTGAGTTCATCTCATACAAAATGGGAGCAAAACCAAAAGTGTTGCGTTTATATTTTTGTTGAGTGTAGTTAATTCTGTACAGAATTTGATTTATAAATCAAAACCATAAGTTAAAACTGCTTTATTTTCCAAGACCTCTGCCTCACGGTGGAACAGCTGTATGCGGTGATGGAATTTTTTTTTTGTTTGTTTGTGACAACCTGGTGGTCAGGCTCCTTTTGCTGCGGTAGAGTAAAATTCATAGTAAACAGGAGCAGGGGGATAAAGACAGAAGTGGTGATTAATTTTTTGGGTCTGTGGTGTTAAAACTCAAACCACCCAAAAATTTATCGGAAGCTACAGCTAATCAGCTAACTTTCAAAATTATCAGTTTAGCTTCATAAAAGATAACTTTTCAGTTAGCTGATTAGCTGTTATCAAAGCTAACTTTTTTTGTTAGCTGTGCCCACCACTGTGCACTACACACAGTTTCTCCAGTCACACCCACATAAGCCTATAACTTCTTCAGGGTTGTCTGGGTGTCTTAGTGGTTTTCCTGACATGTCTCGTTCTTGCACGGTCCCTTAGTTTTTGAGAACTGTCTGCTCCACACAGATTTTGTATTTCTTCATAAATTATCTAAATACAGTTCAAGACATAATCAGTGTCTTGGAAATGTCCACGTATCCATCCCCTGACTTGTCTGAAGAAAACTGGATGTAAAAGTAATGGTTTATATGTGTTATACTTGCGGGTGCACTTAATTATTCACACCATAGTTTTGGTTCTTAGCTTTTTATTTGTATTAATTCATAATGTAGAGCAGGGGTGGCCAAATTTGGTCCTTGAGAGCCACATTCCTGACACTCTTAGTTGTTTCCCTGCTCCAACACACCTGAATCCAATGAAAGACTCGTTAGCAGACTTTTAATGAGCCTTTCATTGGATTCAGGTGTGTTGGAGCAGGGAGACAACTAAGAGTGTCAGGAATGTGGCTCTCAAGGACCGAACTTGGCCACCCCTGATGTAGAGATTACTTTTCACTGTGAGTTTAAAGGGCATAATTTTAGACATCTCATTTCTCTCATCTTCAACCACTTTTCTGGGTTGTGGTCACGGGGGCAACAGCTCCAGCAATGGACACCAGACTTCCCTTTTCCATGCCATATTGACCACCTCTGACTGGGGGATCCCGAGGCGTTCCCAGGCCAGTGTGGAGATATAATCTCTTCACCTAGTCCTGGGTCTTCCCCGGGGTGTCCTCCCAGATAGAAATGCCTGGAACACCTCCCTTGGGAGGCACCCAGGAGGCATCCTTACCAGATGCCCGAACCACCTCAACTGGCTCCTTTCAACGCAAAGGAGCAGCGACTCTATTCTAAGCCTCCCACGGAACTTCTCACCCTATCTCTAAGGGAGACACCAGCCACCCTCCTGAGGAAGCCCATTTCGGCCACTTGTACCCGCGATCTAGTTCTTTCGGTCATGACCCAACACTCATGACCATAGCTGAGAGTAAAAATGAAGACTGACCAGTAGATAGAGAGCTTCGCCTTTTGGGTCAGCTCCCTTTTCATCACAACAGTACGGTAGAGCAAATACAATACCGCCCCTGCTGCGCCGATTCTCTGACAAATCTCACGCTCCATCACCCCTCACTTGTGAACAAGACCTCATCCCAGCCGCTTCACACTCGGCTGAGAACCGATCCAGTGAGTCTTTGAAGTCACCGGCTGATGAAGCCAACAGGACCACATCATCTGCAAAAAGCAGTGATGGGACCCTGAACCCACCAAACTGGAAACCCTCCTCTCCCTGACTAGCCTCGATATCCTGTCCATGAATATCACAAACAGGATCGGTGACAAGGCTCAGCCCTGGCAGAGGCCAACCTCCACCGGAAATAACTCTGCCATACTGCCGAGCACCCAAGCACAGCTCTCGCTTTGCGAGTACAGAGATTGGATGGCCCTGAGAAGGGACCCCCTCATTCCATACTCCCACAGCACCTCCCACAGTATCTCCCGGGGTACCCGATCATACACCTTCTCCAAGTCCACAAAACACATGTAGACTGGGTGTGCATACTCCCAGGCACCCTCCAGGATCCTTGTGAGAGTAAAGAGCTGGTTGATTGTTCCACGACCAAGACGGAACCTGCATTGCTCCTCTTCAATCAGAGGTTCGACTATCGGCTGAACCCTCCTTTCCAGCACCCTGGAGTAGACTTTACCAAGGAGGATGAGTAGTGTGATGCCTCTGTAGTTGGCACACACTCTCTGGTCCCCCTTTTTAAATATGGAGACCACCACCCCAGTTTGCCACTCCTTAGGCACTATCCCAGACCTCAATGCAATGTTGAAGAGATGTCTCAACCAAGACAATCCCTCCACACCCAGAGCCTTCAGCATTTCTGGACGAATCTCATCAACCCCGGGGCCTTGCCAATGTGGAGTTGTTTGACTACCTCAGTAACTTCCACTACGGAAATTGATGAAAATCCTCCATCAGCTTCCAGGTCTGCCACTACTGTAGAGGGCACTCTGGTCTGATGCAGGAGTGCCTCAAAGTGTTCCTTCCAGTGTTGGATTACAACCTCAGTTGAGGTCAACAGAGTCCCATCCTTAATGTAGACAGCTTGGATGGTTCCCCGTTTTCCCCCGCTGAGGTGCCTCACAGTCTGCCAGAAGCACCTTGGTGCCAACAGAAAGTCCTTCTCCATAGTTGCTCCAAACTCATCCCACACCAGCTGCTTTGCCTCCCCCACAGCAAAGGCTGCTGCCCTTTGGGCCTGTCAGTACCTTGCAACTGCCTCTGGAGTCCTCCGAGATAACAAAACCCGGAAGGACTCCTTCAGTTGGATGGCTTCCCTGACCACCAGTGTCCACCATGGTGTTTGAGGGTTGCCGCCCCTTGAGGCACCTAAGACCTTCAGGCCACAGCTCCCCACTGCAGCTTCACAAATGGAAGCTTTGAACATTGTCCATTCTTTTTCAATACCCCCAACCTCCACAGGGATGCTAGAGAAGCTCTGTCGGAGGTGTGAGTTGAAGATCTGTCAGACAGTGGGCTCCTCCAGACATTCTCAGTTCACCCGCACTATCCGTTTGGGCTTACCAGGTCTGTCAAAAGTCCTCCCCACCCTCTGATCCAACTCACCACCAGATGGTGATCAGTTAACAGCTCTGCCCCTCTCTTCACCCGAGTGTCCAGAACATGTGGCCTCAAATCAGATGATATGATCACAAAATTGATCATCGATCTTCGGCCTAGGGTGCTCTGGTACCATGTACACTTAAGAGCATCCTTATGTTCGAACATGGTGTTCGTTATGGACAGTCCATGACTAGAACAGAAGTCCATTAACAAACAACCATTCGGGTTTAGATCAGGGAGGCCGTTCCTCCCAGTCACACCTCTCCAGGTGTATCTGTCATTGCCCACGTGTGTGTTGAAGTCCCCCAGCAGAACAAAGGAGTCCCCCACCGGAGCACCATACAGGACTCCATTCAGGGACTCCAAGAAGGCCGAATACTCCGAAATGCTGTTCGGTGCATACGCACAAACAACAGTTTTAGACAATTTTAGACATTTTAATATAAAAAGCTTAGAATTTTGTGGGGTTTTATTGTTTTTTTTTTTTTTTAATGTCCTAAAAAATTTCAAACATGTTAAAGCTCAAGGGGGCACTAACTGTTTCATAGCACTGTGTATAGTTTGCACTGGGATACCAATTAAACAACTCAGAATGATAAAGAACACAATTCTTATACAGCTGAGGTATTTTAACAATGTGTTATATTTATGAAATATGTTGGTATTGTAACAAAATTTGCTATTAGTTTAAGGAGGAAATCTGACTTCCTGGTGAAGCAAAAAAGTTTTTTGCTGAAGTAGAACACTTGTAGTTGGAAAACATTATTAGAGTGAGACAGTGTCCTAACGAGACACCATGTAGATTTTTTAATGGCACCTTGACAGAAATCCTCCGATTATTGGAAGCAAAATCCAACTATAGCGACAAGCTGCTATTTTGGACATGATGAGAATTTAATCAGGAGGTCATCTCAGCACAAATTATGCAGCATACAGTGGTGGTTGAAAGTTTACATATACTCATCGTGGGCATGAATATTATTATTATTTTGGGCTTTAAATAATGTCTTTGAACTGTTTTTCATGTTTGTTTTTTGGTTTTGTTTTGTTTTGTTTGTTTTTTGCCACCATTTATCATTAATGACTTTTGGAACAAGAACTGGTTGAAAAGCTTGTGAATTAGAGAAAAGACTAAATAAATTCAAAAGATCAAAATTATACATATGTTGTGTGTGCGTCTGTGTCACCTCTGTGCCTTTCTGGGTTTGTATTAACATTTAGCCAACTATGTACTGGTTCATAAACACAGAAACGTGCCATTTGACCAAAATGACGCCCTCACAATATCTCTGATACTCCCAAACTCAGTCTCCTTAAATTGTAGATGACACCATATGTAATGTTTATTTTGAGCATTTAAGACAAAAGTTAAACAACAGTTTGATGTTATTGCTTTCCTGGTGCACAGTTGCTGAAGAGGTAAATATTTGGATTTTTAACTGCATGCCACTAAAACCCAAGAACTTCCTGGCTGGTCCCGACAGTGGAGAAGAAGCAGGAAGTGGCATCAGCGCCAGAACCATTATCTTAATAGTCCCATTAATTTATGGATTTTTACAGGCTATTGACAGCCCTGTTTCCACTGAGTGGTTCAGGTTAGAGCTGCACCGTATTTTTGGTGTGAGAACGGTTATTCTTACTGGCAGAATCCTTTTGATTGGCACGTGGAAATACTTATATTGACGAGCACACTCACATGGTGTCATGCGGCTTCAACACTTCACACGGAGGCAGAACTGATTATTTTCACATTTTTTTTGTATGGATCATGGGATAATTTCATGCGTCAAGCAGTGATTGGTGGATGGAACGCTTATATTGACGAATGCGCTCGTATGGTTTTTTTTTGCGGGTTTCTCCACATCACACAGAGGCAGAACTGATTATTTTAGTATTATTATTTTTTTGTTTGTGGATCATGGGATCATTTCACTGTGTACAATTAATCCACTGATGCTTATTAATGAAGGAGAAGCGGCTGACTTTGATTTTGCGACACAAAGCAGCCTGATAGAGGAAGAGGAGACTTGACTCACAGCAGACTCGAACGAGCAGCCACAGACAACTAACGGATTTCCCCAGCCAAAGGACTGATCCAGCAGACCGCTGCTGGTACATGTCACAGCGGGACAGGCGCTCACATCAGATTGAACCAGCAGCCACAGACAATTAACGGATTTCACCTGCCACCGGATTAATCCTGCAGGACAAATGGCCACTACGTGTCACAGCGGGACTTTTCTTCAGCCTTGATAAGGAATTAAATTATTTTCAGACCTCATTTTCAATGTGTGTATGTTTTTGTGGACTGAAGATGATCTCACTGAAATGTAAGATTTTATTTTTGCTACATGTGTCTGAATGGTTTTAGTATTTAATAATATGTCAACGATCGTGAAACAAACTTTTTTATCAGTTGATTATGACCAAAGAGCTGGCAAAAAACCCCAAAACAACAATTTACAATCTCCACCCAAATGTAGAAATTGCCTGCATTATTTATTTATTTATTTTATAATCACCATTCTGTGTTCTGATCTCTGCCATTATTATCACTGTATTCAGACTTAAGGTTTTACTGCAATGCTTAGTCTCTCTCATTGTCATCTAAATAAGGCTCAAGTTTCTTCAGAAACACATTCAGACTGGACTTCAAAAAAAAAAAAAAAGCTCCACACTGGAAAAAAAATTTGTCTGAAAACCTCTGCCATGTTTACAATTGATTTGGACTTGAATTCAATTTATTTCATTTATATAGCACCAAATCACAGCAATGTTGCCTCAAGGTGCAAGGATTTGAACCCATGATCTTCTGGACTCAAGCCCAACACCTCCCCCTCAAGTGGAGGAGTTTAAGTATTGATGACCGAAAGAACAAGATTGAGAGTACAAGTGGCCGAGATGAGTTTCCTCGGCAGGGTGGCTGGGCGCTCCCTTAGAGATAGGGTGAGGAGCTCGGTCACTCGGGAGGAGCTCGGAGTTGAGCCGCTGCTCCTCCATGTCAAAAGGAGCCAGCTGAGGTGGCTCAGGCATCTTTTCTGGATGCTTCTCGCTGGAGAGGTGTTCCGGGCACGTCCCATCAGGAGGAGGCCATGGGGAAGACCCAGGACGCGCTGGAGGGACTACGTCTCTCGGCTGGCTTAGAAACGCCTCAGGGTTCCCCCAGAGGAGCTGGGGGAGGTGTGTGTGGATCGGGAGGTCTGGGCGGCTTTGCTTGAGCTGCTGCCCCTGTGACCCGACTCCGGATAAAGCGGAAGAAAATGGATGGATAGATGGATGGATAGATTTACTGTGTTTAAACTACAATCATTTGTACATTCTACAATGGTATATGATTATTTTAACATATTTGTACTCTTAAATCCACTTTTTAGGTTCATTCCACATTTTACACATTACTCCATTGTATTGCTTTTTACATTTTTTATGTTCTGATTTTGCCGTTAATTTCACCAACTTCTAATAATGACAAACCCACATGCTCTGATTCCTAATTCAGCTTTTCAAGTGCTGCAACCAGAGCATCCATTGATTCTGCAAAGAACACAGCATTGTCTGTGAAGTCAAGGTCAGTACACTTTTCCTCATCAACAAAAGCACCTACATTGCTTGTTTACATAAGCTCGATCCAACACCCAGTCCAGGTGCAATATCATAATTTTTGTGCCTTGATTCCTTAGTGGTGTCTTCTGCCCATGAGTCCTTTATGCTAAATGCAGCATGACAATGTGAAAAGAAGCTGTTTTTTCATATTTTTGCAAATTTAATAATATGAGCGAAGCGCCACGCAGCAGCGTGAAGCTCACTCATGGTACGGGGTGTCCTAAACATGAAGTGCCAATTTTCAAATCCACAATAAAACAGGAAATGTTCAAATGTCAAACACTTCCTGGATTGACAGACGAGATCCCATGGTATCTCGCGGGAACTCAGTGGCAAGCTCACACTCAAACAGGAAGTGCCAAATTCTCACTCACAGTGAAACAGGAAATGTTCAAATGTCAAACACTTCCTGGCATGGGTGGAGCTAGAGCAGAGGCTGGGGTTTTACTGGACTTTCCTGAAATCTGATTGGACACAAATGATTGACGTGTCACGGCAGCACACGTGTGGTTGAAGGACCTGCATTTTCAAATCAGTGAGTCACATTGACTGCTAGGTTCCTCCTGTCCAGTAGTTTGCGCTGTGTATCACAAAAAGTTCTAATCCACCTTAGAAGAAGAAAAATGTTTGCTCCAGATTTGAACTGAACATGTCGTTTGAACTATGGACTTCTAATCACACTAAACTTATATTGGTGAGTAAATGTCCATATTTTATTACAGAAATGATGTCCAGGTTGTTAAAAGTAGCTTTTCTCCTTTAATTCAGGTGGCCTTATGTACACATTTTTAAACTAAGACAGCAGCTTGTTCATGTTGGCTTATTAGTGCAGCAGATAACTGAAACAATCATTCATATGGTGATACAAGCATCAAATTCTGCACAAATACAGCTGGAGCAAAAGTAATGGAGCAACTTTAACTTTTGACCCCTGTACAAACTGAAACTGACCTTTGTCACCATTCTTGCTGCTTTTACCTCATAATTCCATAACATTCAGTCACAGATTGTCCAAACTGTACCTTTTTTGGAATCTTTATGATCAGGCAAATAATGTGGTGTCGTTTTCTATATTGGAGCATCTTTTAATTTATACCAGGGGTGGGCAACATGTTCCAGAAAGGGCCAAGAGGGCGCAGGTTTTCTTTGCAGCCACTGACTCCACCAGGTGATTTCACTTTGAGCAGATGGAATCAGTTAAAATGTGTGAAATACCAAGTGTTCCAGTACTTTTGAAGGCAATTGAGAAACACTGAGAAGCACCATCTAACATCTCATATATAGTGCAGCAGATAAGAGAATATTTAGAGTGGAATCCTGCAAATGGTGATACAAATATCAAAGTTGGCACAAATAATCCATAGACATGAACTCTTAAAAAAAAAACAAAAACAAAACTGACTGACCACTTGAATTTTCAATAGGCAGCCAGGTCGGGGTCAGTTGAAGAATTACACAGGGGTCAAAATCAGAGGTGGGCAAATTGTTCCAGAATGGACCAAGAGGGTGCAGGTTTTCTTTGCACCCACTGAGACCATCAGGTGATTTCACTGATTAATTTCACTTTGAGCAGATGGAATCAGTTAATCAGTGGCTGTAAAATATGTAATGTAAAAAAGTAATTTATAAATGTTTTATAAACATTTATAAATTATTTTTTAATTTTCTATAAACCACTTAAGAATCCCACAATAACAACTTCTCTCTGCACCTATTATTTGTTCATCACATTCCTCTTCTGTTCTTTTAGCTGCTACCTCCTCTCTGCTCCCTAATTCTTTCCTCTTTTCCTTTTTAGCTCTCTCAAATACTGTACCTCCGGTTAAGGAGGTCCTCATATTGAGCTCTTTCCCTGTGTCATCTTTTTTATTTTTTATTATTATTTTATTTATTTATTAGTACTTATTTTATTTTATTCAATTTCTTAATTTACATGTTTAGCACCTAATCATTTATTTATTTTATGTCGTATTAATTAAATTAATTAAATTTCTTCATTTCCATTTTTAGCACCTAATCATTTAATGATTTCTTAATTTTAAGCACCCAATCATTTCTAGGAATATAAACCTTTGTTTTTTTCAAACCAAATAAGATGTGATTTTATTTACCTCGCCGACAAATGGCTGCAACAGAAAGTGCAAATGATACTATACTCAACAAAAATATAAACGCAACACTTTTGGTTTTGCTCCCATTTTGTATGAGATGAACTCAAAGATCTAAAACTTTTTCCACATACACAATATCACCATTTCCCTCAAATATTGTTCACAAACCAGTCTAAATCTGTGATAGTGAGCACTTCTCCTTTGCTGAGATAATCCATCCCACCTCACAGGTGTGCCATATCAAGATGCTGATTAGACACCATGATTAGTGCACAGGTGTGCCTTAGACTGTCCACAATAAAAGGCCACTCTGAAAGGTGCAGTTTTGTTTTATTGGGGGGGGATACTAGTCAGTATCTGGTGTGACCACCATTTGCCTCATGCAGTGCAACACATCTCCTTCGCATCATCCATGAACAGAACACCTCTCCAACGTGCCAAACGCCAGCGAATGTGAGCATTTGCCCACTCAAGTCGGTTACGATGACAAACTGGAGTCAGGCCGAGACCCCGATGAGGACAACGAGCATGCAGATGAGCTTCCCTGAGATGGTTTCTGACAGTTTGTGCAGAAATTCTTTGGTTATGCAAACCGATTGTTTCAGCAGCTGTCCGAGTGGCTGGTCTCAGACGATCTTGGAGGTGAACATGCTGGATGTGGAGGTCCTGGGCTGGTGTGGTTACACGTGGTCTGCGGTTGTGAGGCTGGTTGGATGTACTGCCAAATTCTCTGAAATGCCTTTGGAGATGGCTTATGGTAGAGAAATGAACATTCAATACACGAGCAACAGCTCTGGTTGACATTCCTGCTGTCAGCATGCCAATTGCACGCTCCCTCAAATCTTGCGACATCTGTGGCATTGTGCTGTGTGATAAAACTGCACCTTTCAGAGTGGCCTTTTATTGTGGGCAGTCTAAGGCACACCTGTGCACTAATCATGGTGTCTAATCAGCATCTTGATATGGCACACCTGTGAGGTGGGATGGATTATCTCAGCAAAGGAGAAGTGCTCGTATCACAGATTTAGACTGGTTTGTGAACAATATTTGAGGGAAATGGTGATATTGTGTATGTGGAAAAAGTTTTAGATCTTTGAGTTCATCTCATACAAAATGGGAGCAAAACCAAAAGTGTTGCGTTTATATTTTTGTTGAGGCAGCAGTTCACACAATTGTTCA
The DNA here is from genome assembly GCF_902500255.1 of Thalassophryne amazonica. Taxonomy (NCBI): domain Eukaryota; kingdom Metazoa; phylum Chordata; class Actinopteri; order Batrachoidiformes; family Batrachoididae; genus Thalassophryne; species Thalassophryne amazonica. Next base: position 138,413,674 of record NC_047105.1, on the reverse strand, counting down.
ACAAATTAAAATGGTAAGGAAGATGTCTTACGACTCCACCTGTTTCTGTTCTCATTGTCAATGTGCATCTGAGGAGAAAGATTAAAATGAAAAACTGTTCTGAACCATTTTTCAAACCGTGTGGACTAATGTTGCATAATCACTGGTGTTCTCACGCACACTTCCAGCAGACACATCACTGAAAACAATGGTTAATTGGCTACGCGCGTAAGTGTTAGCCAAAGCTAGGCTAAAGCTAGGCTAACCGTTGTCGTACCAAATCTAACTTAACATATTTTAAGGTTGAAAATCATCAAGGGAACACTTTGTTTCCGTCCGAGAGGCTATCCACTTGATCGATGTGAATTTATATAGTCGGATGTAAAACCTCATTAGTTTTTAATCCCAGTTAACCAATTAAGCTATCAGTTAGCAACTAATGGCGGCGCAGTTACTCACAAATCGACACCACCTCCTAACTGAACATCACTTTAACATTTCGCAACAAATGAACCCGCACTCCTCGACTAATACCACTATACCAATTCCTCAAAACAAAATATGTGTTGATAAGTATTTATGAATGGATATATAAAAGTGAATTGGTCAACTGTTGGTGACTGTGTAACACATATAAATAGCATGTACAAATAAGTTAGAATGCAAATTTAAAGGGTCCCTGCCATGCCATGCCATTTTTACATATTCAAGAATAAAAAAACTTTTTCCACATGTTGTCTTTGTTTTTTTCCCATAAAATTACACTGAACAAGGATTTAGACGTTTTGTTACCCATATGAGAATTTGTATTTACCACCTCTGAGTTGACCTACTTTATGGCTGTGATGGATGTGACGTCATGAATAAAATATGAAGAATTAGCAACCACAAGAAACTGACTCATAAATTATTAAATATATACAGAATGAACAGAAACATTATTTTCAGTGAATTTAGAACAAACTCCAGCATGCATTTAAGCACAGCATGCATTTGTGCATTTAAGTTCAACCCAATCCGACTTTTGATGCGCTGACCTGTGACGTAGCTTTGCGCTGCGCACAGTGTGCTTAAATGCTCGCCGTGCACGGCGTGCTTAAATACGCGCTGTGCTGCTGAATTTTTTTTTTCATACACATACAAACACACTGTAGTCCAGGTCCAAAGTGATCAAAATGCAGGTGGAACTGTCTATTACCAGGAATAAATGATCATTTATAAGAAAAGGTGGTGAGTGAACAAACTATTCTGTGTTTTGTAAGTGGCTTATATCCTCTTCAACAGCATTGTTGTTGTCATCCCCTGACACCTCCGCTTCATCCTCGTCTTCTGTGGCGTATGGCTCGAACATATACGGCTGGAGCGCCTCATTATTTTCATTATTTCACTCATCAGAAACTTCATCTTCTTCAAAAACAATTGATATGTTACTTAAATCTTCACTATAATCGCTCACTATGCCTTCATTGTCCATGTCTGCCGTATTGGTAAACAGAACTGCGCTTCGACACATTTACTCGCATGACGTCACATCTGTCGCAGCGATAAAGTAGGTCAACTCGGAGGCGGTAAATACAAATTCTCATATGGGTAACGAAACGTCTAATGGGCCTTTCACATTGAACGCGTTGGAAGTGTCAGAGGCGTCAGGAATCTGTCTAAAAAGCATTATTTTCAATGAGACGCATTGCTTTTTAGAGACGCCAGAAGCGTTGAATCAAAAGCCGAGCTAAAGCAATGCTTCTGATGGGAGCGAGCATTGCTACTTGTCGGCAGGCTGACTCGGTCAAAGTTCAACCCAATCCGACTTTCGATGCACTGACCTGTGACGTAGCTTCGCGCTGTCCAATACAAATGGCGCATCGGGCCAAAACATGGAAGACTAGTGGCAGAAACCACTGATCTGTACAAAACAGATTAGTGCAGAAACCATTGAGCTGAAAAAACAAACGCGTCACAGGACTGCTCATTTATAGAGCAGTTTTCTGAAGAAAAATCCTTAGAAATGTTTTTTTGTTGTTTTGTTGTTGTTGGCTACTTCACAATTTCTGATTACTGTTAAAAAAGTTTAGAACACTTGTAATTAAAATAGCTAAATAAATCAATAAATGGTTCTTTAGAAACCTTTCATCTGTAAATTAAAACCACCTGTTATTTCAGATTAGATAATTTCTTGTTTAGCATCCAATCCAATCCACTTTATTTATATAGCACATTTAACAACAAAAATGTTCCAAAGTGCTGCACATACAGTAGAATCATGATAGATAAAACCCCAATAGTCAAGAAATAAATTAAAAATAAGAAAATTAACAATAAAAATAACTAAAATGTGCAAGATAAATAAATAAATACATACAGCATACAAAAGATAAAACCAATAAAATCTACCAAAATAAAACAAAACCAATAAAACAGAGGACCACACAAACTCATGCAGTATTAAAAACCAGAGAATAAAAGTGGATCTTCAGACGAGACTTAAAACACTCCACTGTGGGGGCTGTTCAGACATGGAGGGGCAGAGCATTCCAAAGTCTGGAGCCAGCCACAGAGAAAGCACACGCTGGAGAGTAAATTTGTAGGAGGTCAGTGATATATTGAGGGGCCATTCCATTGAAAGCTTTAAAGACAAATAATAAAATCTTAAAATCAATTCTAAAATTAATAGGAAGCCAGTGCAAAGATGCAAGAATCGGGGTTATGTGCTCACACTTCCAGGCTCCAGTTAAAAGTCGTGCTGCAGCGTTCTGGACTAACTGCAAACGGGAAAGAGCCCATTGGCTAATGCCGAAATAAAGTGCATTACAGTAGTCCAGAGGACTTGAAATAAAAGAGTGCACAACGGTTTTACCTTTGATAAAAGCACGATTTCAAAACACCATTGATTTGTTTATCAAATTTAAAATCGCTGTCTATCGTGACAAGGTTTATTTTTAGACAAAAATAAATTTGTACATTTTTTAAAGTCTGGTAGATTATTTCTATCTCATGTCAACAAGAAAAACAGACACTGTAAATAAATACAAATGTTTATTATAAATGCAACAGGAAATAATTTAACAATGACTGCAGTGTGATTGTAAAGTAGGATTTATAGTCATTTCAACTTGTAATTTCGTCAAAATATGTAATTGCCTTTATTGTTGTTAGCAGGACAGAGTCATTTCTAAAATATGAATTTGAGCACAATAAGTGGAGAGCTTCTACCTGTGCAAATGTCTTTTGACTTTGATTCATGGACATTTTTATGATCTGTTCATTTATTGTTAAAATATAAAATGAAACAGTTTTTTAAAAAATAATAAAATAGTTGCTGTTGAAAGAGCCTTTTATTTCGAAGCAGGTGATGTTATGCTGAATTCTCGGGACCAGATGAAGGTCTCTTCTGCAGCTTTGAACTCTGGTGGTGTTGCTGAAGAGCAGAGATGTTTTCTTTCGACTTGACTTCATGGTGTTCAGCTCATCAGTGGAAGTTTGGTTGTCTGCACAGCAAATGTTCCTGATTGGGACAAATTAAAATATTTCTTTAAATATAAAGGAATACTAAACAGTTTATATATAAAAAAAAGAGAAAAAAAAATGGTTAAAAAATGATGGAAAAAAAAGTCTCCCCCCCGCCAAAAAAAGTTATTTAAAGTTGAGCTTTTGTGGTCTCCGAAAAAAGCTGTAGCTTTATTTGGTAAAAATAAAAAAGACTGAACCATTTACAAATTAAAGCGTTCACTCAGATCAACTGTTTTAAAAGGCTAAGCTAACGTTAGCTGATCATTAAACCTTCACAGCAGTGCAGTAAATGTCACATTTTATTTTTATATTATTCTCACTTCGATAAAGCTGCAGAACTAAACTCCGCTGGGCAAACTGGGAGTTCGCATACGAGGTCTGTCAATAAAGCAACGGTCCTTTTTATTTTTTTCAAAAACTATATGGATTTCATTCATATGTTTTTACGTCAGACATGCTTGAACCCTCATACGCATGCGTGAGTTTTTCCACGCCTGTCGGTGACGTCATTCGCCTGTGAGCACTCCTTGTGGGAGGAGTCGTCCAGCCCCTCGTCGGAATTCCTTTGTCTGAGAAGTTGCTGAGAGACTGGCGCGTTGTTTGATCAAAATTTTTTCTAAACCTGTGAGACACATCGAAGTGGACACGGTTCGAAAAATTAAGCTGGTTTTCAGTGAAACTTTTAACGGCTGATGAGAGATTTTGAGGTGATTCTGTCGCTTTAAGGACTTCCCACGGTGCGAGACGTCGCGCTGCGCTCTCAGCCGCCGTCGTCAGCCTGTTCAAGCTGAAAACCTCCACATATCAGGCTCTATTGATCCAGGACGTCGTGAGAGAACAGAGAAGTTTCAGAAGAAGTCGGTTTCAGCATTTTATCCGGATATTCCACTGTTAAAGGAGATTTTTTTAATGAAAGACGTGCGGACGGGTCCGCGCGTCGGGACGCAGCCGACGCGGTGCGGCGGCACAGGAAAAACACCTCCGTGTTGATAACCATTTGTAAAATCCAGGCGGCTTTTGATGGCTTTCAGTGGAGTGAGTATATGAGAAATTGTTTAACAGCAGGACATGTTCCAACTTGTCCTTAAGGCTTTCAACAGAGGTGTTTTTCCTGGTTTCATTGAAAACCAGCTTAATTTTTCGAACCGTGTCCACTTCGATGTGTCTCACAGGTTTAGAAAAAATTTTGATCAAACAACGCGCCAGTCTCTCAGCAACTTCTCAGACAAAGGAATTCCGACGAGGGGCTGGACGACGACTCCCACAAGGAGTGCTCACAGGCGAATGACGTCACCGACAGGCGTGGAAAAACTCACGCATGCGCACGAGGGTTCAAGCATGTCTGACGTAAAAACATATGAATGAAATCCATATAGTTTTTGAAAAAAATAAAAAGGACCTATACTTTATTGACAGCCCTTGTATATCCAAAACGTGGGAGATTTCAGACTGAGTGGGTTTGCTCCATCACCCCGGCTGCCTGCCTTGGTCTGCCCAGGGATGATGCCTGAACTCCGGTTTCTCCATGCGGGTCGGCCCGCTGTCGTGGTTTGATCGATATCCCACCAAGTCGTCAGTCCTCCCTCGGTCGGCGTCACTCCAAAAAGCAGCTGAGAAAAGCTTCTCTCAGCAGGGTGATGGGAGAATCGTTCTACTGCTGTTTTTAAAGCTTTTTTGTGGTTCAGGCAAAGCAAATTCAAGATGGCGATCACTGAACTTTTTTCAGATTGTGGAAACAGCCAGAGTGTGACGTAGCAATCTCCGTCCCCTTGCCGCTTCCGAAGCAAAGCGTCTGATGTCATGGGTCAGATGTGTTAACGTGTTGGTAGGCGTTGAAGCCCTTAAATCCTTGTTCAGTGTAATTTTATGGTAAATAAAAAAACAGACGTGGAAAAAGCTTTTTTCTTCTTCAAGAATATGTAAAACGCCATGGAGTGACAGGGACCCTTTAAGTATCACTTTAGTTAAGCTTACACCAAATACTTTATTAACCGCTTGTAAAGGGTTTATATTAGTATTTTTAAGTTTACTAACACGGTTAATAAGCATTTATAAATGGCCATTGATAATCTCTGTTTTTCTAGGGGGTCAAATACTTATTTTATGCAATAAAATGCAAATTAATTATTTAAAAATCAATGGGATTTACTGGATTTTTTTATTTATTTATTTTTTAGATTCTGTCTCTCACAGTTGAAGTGTACCTATGATAAAAATTACAGACCTCTCCATTCTTTGTAGGTGGGAAAACCTGCAAAACTGACAGGGGGTCAAATACTTATTTTCCCCACTGTAAACCCCAGCTCTTCACTTCATCGTCGCCGGAAACTCAGCATATCTTTCATGGTAACTGGCCTCTCTTTTGTGTGTTCCTACGCACTGATTATTCTGAGCTCTTACACGCTTTTGATTGCATGCTGCAATTTTTCCTGCAGCTTATCTGAGTTTCCAAGCTCAGCATTTTGTTGTTGTTTTCTAGCGCGCTTTCCTGTCTCCCCTCTGCAAGGCTGCCAACTTATCCACCTTCTCCACAATTACTTTGTTGTCAATAAACCAGTGTTTTGACACACTCCACTCTTCTTTCTGCTCCCAGCTTTTGGGTTCTCCATTCCACTCCGGTCTGAACCGTAACAGGAGTTTCTGGCCACATCATGGACCTAGTGGGGGCAGACTGGATGCAGCAGGCACTTACTTTTCAGGGGCAGTACCTCGGAAAGCTCCAGCAAGCTGTAGATTCCATCGCGGATCATGTGAGCTCACTAACCGATCAGGTTAAACACTCCGACACTCGGCTCACAGATCTCTCCACACAACTCACTCAGCTGTCATTAATACACACACCAACATCCCACTGCTCTGGCTCAGCTTATCACAGCTTTGTTTCCCCGAACCATTTATATGCCATCCAGAACCGTATTCCGGATGTGTGGACACTTGTGCGTCATTCCTAATGCAGTGTTCCTTTTTTTCAGCCAGTGTCCCTCTCATTATGGCTCTGATGAAAGCAAAATCGCGTACCTGGTCAATTGCTCTGGGGGGAGGCTTAGTCCTGGGCTACCACCCTCTGGAGCAATGATTCTCTGCTCCTCAACTTGTTCTCCTTGTTTTCAAAAGAATTATGTTTAATTTTCAGCCATCCTAAATGGAAAGATTCCATCTCACAGCATCTCGTAACTCTAAAACAGGAGCAGTGCAGCAGAGTTTTCGGTCGACTTCCGCATTCTTGCCACAGAGGCCGACTGGAACACCTCGGCGCTGCGAAGCGTTTACATTAACAGGTTAAACGACGCACATAAGTACAAGCTGGCAGTCCGGGATGAACCAGCTGATCTGGATTCTCTCATCTCCCTCGTTATCCGTCAAGACAACTGGCTGAGGGAGCGATGTCGGGACATAGGCCGTCGGGCTAATGGGTGGTTTCCACTCACCCCGCCCCACAACACACACTGGGACCGTCCCTACCAAGCTCCACTGAATCAGTCTCCAGCACTCCAGCTCCCCCTGCTGGCGAGTCTATGCAGCTCGGCAAGGCCAAATTGTCCCCTGAAGAATGACAACGGAGACTGGCAGTAGGGAAATGTCTATATTGTAGTGCTAAGGGGCATATCCTAAGCTCCTGCCCTGTTCATCCAAAAGCCAACGCTCATCCGTAGGATCCAGGCTGTGGGTGAGCCAAGCCAAATTCATGGGTGTGAGATCCAGTTGCACTCAAATCCGAGCTACAATCCTTTTTGGCGATAAGGCTCTTTCGACCCCGGCTCTGATTGAAACGGGAGCCGATGGAAATTTAATTGATTTAGCTTTAGCTTCCAAGGCTAATATACCTCTGGAACCACTTCCTTCCCCACACTCCATGCATGCATTAGACGGCATGGCCCTCTCGGCCATCACTCACTGTACCAAACCAGTCACGTTAGTGGTGTCAGGGAACCACAGAGAAATCATTGTTTTTTGTTATCCCTTCATCATCCTCTGTGGTTTTGGCCATCCTTGGGTGTTTCTAATCACAATCCCGGCATCGATTGGTTGACTGGGGTTATTACTCAGTGGAGCAAAGCCTGTCCCAAAGGGTGCCTTAGTTCCTCGGTTCCTCCCAGTGTTGCTGTCAAGGAGATGGTCCATTCACCTCCTGATATATCTTTAGTCCCTCCTGAGTATCACGACCTTGGTGAGGTTTTCAGCAAGGATTGTGGACTGTCACTGCCTCCACACTGTCCATATTATTGATCCATTGACTTGCTTCCAAGTGCTCCGCTACCTTCGGGTAGACTATTCAATCTCTCCCACCTGGAATTTTGTTGGTAAAAAGGATGGTACCCTTCGCCCCTGCATTGATTTTCAGTGGCTAAACACCATTACGGTCCGCAATCAGTACCCACTACCCCTCTTAGATTTGCCGTTTAGCTCTTTGCATTGTGTGACCATATTCACCAAGTTGGACCTCCGTAATGCTGACCACCTGGTGCATGTCCGGGAAGGGGATTTGTGGAAGACGGCCTTTAATACTCCCCTGGGGCACTTTGAGCACCTGGTCATGCCCTTAGGCCTGACGAATGCACCTGCAACTTTCGGCATTAGTGAATGACGTGCTGCGCAACTTCCTCAACTGGTTTGTGTTTGTCTATTTCAATGACATTGTGATTTTCTCTTCAGATCCCCAGACCCGTACCAAACATGTCCTGCTCGTGACCCAATGGTTGTTACAGAATCGGCTGTTTGTCAAAGCTGAGAAGTGCTGGTTCCACCTTGACACAGTTGTCTTCTTGGGTTTCATTATCTCCCACAATCAAGTCAAACCTGACCCCGCTAAGGTCAAGGCCATCACAGAATGACCAGTTCCATCTTCCATTAAACAGTTACAGTAGTTCCTCGGGTTCACTAACTTTTAGCGTCGGTTCATCCATGGGTTCAGTCAGGTTGCAGCTTCTCTCACCGCATTCACTTACTCCAAGACACCCCTTCAGTGGACTCCTCAGGCCGACTCTGCATTCACCCAGTTTAAGCACCGGTTCGTTACTGCTCCCATCCTCACTCAGCTGGACCCGGATCACCAGCTCATAGTGGAGGTGGACGCCTCTGACTCTGGGCTGGGCACGGTCCTGTCCCAGACATCAGAGTGACAACCGCATCCATTCGTGCTCTTATTTCTCGCGGCGCCTCTCCCTCGCCGAGAGGAACTATGAGCTTCATAGGTCCAAAGGATCCAAAAGACCTAGGATAGAATTTCGCCAAACATTGTACTTGACAACAAAATACTTTATTATCACAATCAACATTTTTGTTTAAAAAAATATCACTCAACACAACTTAAAAAAAAATCTCCTGAGGTCTGACAAACCGCAATACAAGGGTGCACTGCTTCATGTTGTGTGACACAGCGCAGCGCTGCTCTTACAGACAGAGAGTAGACTTTGATGAATCTGCATGCGCAGCAGTCAGTGCGTGCGGGAAAGAAAAAGCTTGAGTATTGATTTTTTTACACAAGGATCGTTCAATATCAATACCAGAGTTGGTATTGATATTATCGATATTAGAATCGATCAGCCCACCTCTAGTTACCAGTGCTAAGTTCAAAAGTCTGCCTACCTGCAGACCAGACCTGTCGCCCATTGAAAATGTGTGGAGCATAATGAAGCGCAAAACACAACACAGGCCCCAGACTGTTGAACAACTGAAGTTGTACATCAAGCAACAATGGGAAAAAATTCCACCTACAAAGCTTCAACAATTAGTGTCCTCAGTTCCCAAATGCTTTTGAGTGTTGTTAGAAAGAAAGGTGATGTAACACAGTGGTAAACATACCACTGTCCCAGCTTTTTTGAAACGTGTTGCAGGTATCCATTTTAAAATGAGCAAATATTTGCACAAAACAATAAAGTTTATCAGTTTGAACATTAAATATCTTGTCTTTGTGATGTATTTAATTGAATATAGGTTGAATAGGATTTGCAAATCATTGTATTCTGTTTTTATATACATTTTACACAATGTCCCAACTTCATTGGAATTGGGGTTGTACTCGGATGCAACTTTCATCATTGCTGTACATTTTGTGAAACAGGCTGATGATCTTTGGAGACCCCTGCAGGTGTCTTCATGATTTTCCACAGGACACCAAGGACGTACTAATTAGCACTCCGCCCAGCATATCACCCTTCTGCAATGTGTCAGCCCCACCAGTTGACTAACCGTCACACGGTGAACTAGTCAACATGCAAAATTTTGTGTGTTACGACACTGAAACCCCCACCCCTCACCCCCACAGCTGCACCAGTTAAATCAGACTATTTACATTTTATGGATCAAAATTAAGCCCAATGCCACAAATTTAACATGTTTAAAACTTTCCATATTGCTTACAGTTTTCTACTTTTACCACAAGCTATGCTCATATTCAGGCCCCCATTGAGTATCTATTTAATGTTGTTGGTTTTCTTTTGTTTTGGGTTTTTTGCACCAAAAACCTGCACAATGGGGGACTGCCCTAAATTACATGCCCTAAATTACAGCAATTTTACTGACTCACTGACTGTTTCATTCACTGACTCCATTAATCACCCAGCTGTTCATACTATCATATGTAGTACCACCAACCAGTGGTGGGCACATTTCTGCTAATCTGCTAACCGCTAATTATCGAAGCTAACATTTTCATTTGTGGATTAGCTTTCCAGATAACAGCCAATTATCTTCCACTAAATGTAGTTCTGTTAATTTTTAGATCGCTAACATATTTTTTTGTGGGCATAGTGAATAAAGCTTAATTGTTAATTGTCAAGCTTAATTGCTAGCTTAATTGTCTGTTAATATTCTGAAAGCAAAGATTTTAATGCCCCTCTGTTACATGTTTTGTAGCAGACAAACAGCCATGAATGGTCGAGCTTTATCCTCTGCAGGAAGAGGATAACTGACTACCACAGAGAAAGGAAGACGGAGGGAAGAAAAAATTAAAATGATAATGTCTCTTTACACCATACAGACCTGCCGGTAATTTCACTGGAGTCTTGCACAGGCAGACAGTTTTGATTTATGGTTCTAATTTTAAACAAACTAATTGCGGTCAAGTTATTGAAATTAACATCATGGCTGTCGTTTTACAAAGTAAAAATATCAGCTATATGTTTTAGTTTTAAAGTAATCCACTAATTCTGACACGTCACATTGCTTTATGGGTAAATTTGTTTCCTGACGTCAGTCGTTGGCTGGTCAGTATAAAACACAGTTACCAGTAGATGGAAGTGTTCATGGCAGTGTGAGCAGCCACACATTCACTAAAAGTGATGGGCAGAAGTTTTCAAATTTCCTTTTTTTTACAATTGAAAAAAATGACATATTTACAAATACAGATTTATTTGTAAAACTCACCACATATTTCAGTAACTGTGTGTTACACTAGATCTGAGACCTGATCACCAGGTCTCTTTTGCTGAGAGAAGCCCGATCTGAGACAGAAGCGCTGACTCTGTCAGTAGCTGCCGTGCACTGAAAGTTATCAGTTTAGCTTTTAGCTGTAACTTCCACTAAACATTTTTAGGGATTTATTGGTTTAGCTTTATAAAAGTTAACTTTTCATTTAGCGGATTAACAGTTATCAAAGCTAAATTTTTGGCTAGCTATGCCCACCACTGCCACCAACATAGCAATGATTACAGAGTAGGACACTGAAAAAAGGATTTCTCACAAACGAAGCATCCAAGGCAAGTGGAGCACTTCAAGACTTCATTGCTAACTATTTAAAATGCAAACATTGCCTTTTAGGGTTGCTTTTGGACATACAGTTTGTTTGTTTTTTTGGGGGGGTTTTTGAATAGGGCCCAACATGTTCCAATGCCCCATATTTCTCCAGCTTTTATACAGTCCAGTAACATGGTAAAAACATGATGACATTACTAAAAGTTACTGTCATAGTTTGTGATACTGTCACAAAAAAGTAACACATTTCATGACAGTATCACAAAAATATTTTGTGATGGTATCATGAAATTTGGGGTGACATGGGGGGGGGGGGGGGTTTGCTATAGTTACAGTTAAAAATAGCGACCAAAAGTTGACTGCGTCATGGAAATGTAACACATTTTGTGACAGTACTGCCCAGTCTCACGTTCTTTTTTTTTTTTCGTGCTCCCATGATGGATGAGTCAAATTTTCCTGACAGGGTTTTTTTAAACTTGCTATTACTAACTAAACTCCTAGCCCCAACCCTAACCTTAACCATAACCTAATCCTACTCCTTCCCCCCACCCTAACCATAACCACCCGACTCCCATGCTTCACTTTTAGTTCCGTGCAGCCAACATGGAATGAATTACAATGAATTTGTGCTGCCGTGATGAAAATGAAGCGTTTTTCGTCACAATATCACGAACCAATAGATTAACGTATATTTCCTGCTGCTGAATCACAACTTGCTGTGAGACTGGGTTGGACCGTATCACAAAAGAGAATAGAAAAAACAAACACACAAGACTGGGCTGCTTTTACACTGCAGAAATTCTCAGCAGATCAAACCTCATAAATAAAGGACATATGAGCATGCTGTCCTCTCATTGGACATGAGGCAACTTTGAAAGGCAACTTTGAAAGAAAAACGATAGGTGTGAAAGTGACTTTAAAAAAAGCCTGATGGTACAGAAAAAAGGAGGTAATATTGGATATACAAAGCTCTCAAACAAGGAAATGTGAATTTTTGTGGTTTAGGGAAATAAGTAGCTCTGTGTAAGTGCCTTACTTTTACCACACACAGCGTATTTCAGACAGATGTTCCTGTGTTTCTTATTTGCAGTTTATAAGCATAGAGGCAGATTTCTTAAATCAGGAGCCACCAGAAGATGTACTGATTTGCACTCTTGATGTGGATGAGGAATGATTGACACGCCTCACTTCAACATGTTACCTTGGCTTCGTGGAATGGCAATCGCATCATTGAAGTTAAAAAACAAACTCCTCATTTAACAATCTACATTTCCACAAAGCTTTATAGTAACTGGTTAATTACTGAGTGTGCTAAAGTGTTGTGAGCTGATGCGTGGGAGGACATGACTTGTTCCACAGTGAGACTTGAAGTGAAACAGTTGTGTGTCATTGCTTTGCTTATTCAGCAGTGAGAGGCCAATTAATCACAGATCCTAATCAATCACAACTCGCTGTTATTCTCATAAAACCACTGTTGCTTCATTACTGCTCAACAATTGACACTGCCAGGAGATTGATTGCTGCAGCACTGTGTGACAAATGTGACTGTAATGTGAGAGGAGGGCCAGTGAAATACACATTGCGATGTTAATTAATTACAGGGTATTCAGTCATTGATTGCAGGGTGCACTTCACCGGGTTTGACGGTATTCATAACACACTTAAGGTTACAAAGAAACACACCCTAAACTGTGTGAAATTTGTCAGCTTTATGTAAATTAACATTTTTTCAGAAACAGTCATTTACCTGTGTATTGGCAGGGGAAACTGGGAGCCCTGGACTGTTCCCAAAGTACTGTTTCACCAATCAGATGTCATTTATAAATGCTGTCATCAAAGACCTCTCTCACCCTTTGTCTGCCTCAGGATGTTGCTGCTAATCTTCTTCTTCCATTGTCAGTACAGGATTCAGTGATTGAATATTGTTGTGCTCTTGTGAACACGGTAGACAAAAGTAACAGTGAAGTCCAACAATACTTTTATCTGGTATATACAGGTGCTCTATGTACAGGGAGTTGGACTTCTATGCAGATCTGACTCAGAGGCTGGGCAGCCCTGCTTTAAAGGAATCCAAACTGATGACTGTCATCTGTTCTTGGGTAGGGCATTCCATAGTTGATGTTCTGTGGGCAGAAGCTGTTCTTGTAGGTCTTGTAGGTTGGAGGCTAGGCTTATGGTAGGGGGATGAGGTACTTCTTGGCGGATACGGTGACCAAGTCATTCTTAATCCTATGCATCATGGTGACTTTGGATTTAGCTTGGCATTCTTAAAGCGTTTCCCAGTCGATGGCCTTGGGCATAATATTGGGACTGCTTGTCCTTCCATAGTCGTTTTTCACGAACATAGCATACCGTTACTGTACCATCTGGCGCTAGCTGGAATGCTGTGCAATTGGTTGTACCATAGTAGGGATGAGCGAGTACACCACTATCTGTATCTGTTCAACTATCTAAATTATATGTATCCGTATCTGTACTTGTAGTGGGCGGAGCCTGAAGCAGAAGTAGGCGTGATTTAACCCAAAATGACTGGGGCTTAAATCAGTACATTATTTCAAGTCTGAAATTGATATGGATTGATCAGAAATTGCAATATTTATTGTTTATTTGAAAACTATTTACAGAACAGCCTCAGAAACTGAGATTCAGATCAATGTTTTTGATGTAAGAGGAGTATTTACAGAACACATTTTTTATGAACTCAGAACATGAATATGCTTAAGTGTATGAATGGATATTTACAGAACAGCCTCATAATTGAGATTCAATGTTTTTTATCACAATAGTAAAGGAACTATTTTATAGAACACTTTTTAATAAACTCAAAACATGAATATTCTTAAGTGTATGAATGAATAATAGAACAGCCTCAGAATTGACATTCAATTTAGGAGGAAATTATGAATGACTACGTATCTGACTTACTGACTTTATATCACCCAACCAAACGAAGATCAAGCAAACGGTTAAAATAAATAAATAAATCAATGAAACACCCGACCGGAGTGGAGGCAGTGACAGATTCGACACAAGCCGTTTTCAGCTCTGTCTTGTCAAATGCACCGCAAATGATATGAGACAAGTTCACCAAGTAACTTTAAATATCATCCAAACCGAAAAAGAGGCGAGATGAAGAAAACTTGAGTGCTAAGAGAACAACGTGAGGTAGAATCAAACCAAGCACAGAGAGAGATCCTGTCTGTGTATGTGAGAGAGAAAGCCACAGGTCTGGCTGCAGAGAGGCGTGTCTGTGTAGGGAGGGGTGGGCACTGTGTGTGACTGGCCAATCACAGAGTGTGAAGACAGTCAAAGAGAATTTTCCTTCAGCACGAGCACAGATATTGATGAGTTTTACTCGTATTACACTTGTACTCATCAAAAATGCTTTATCCATACTGGATACTCATCTGAAACAAGTATCTAGCTCAACCCTATACAGTACTATCCACCTATGTTGTAGGTGGCTCACTGTAGGCTTCCTTGCGGAAAAGCTTGTCAACAGTTTGCTTTCTTGGCTGCATGCTGTATGCATTGATGGGAATACCGATATTAAAATAAACATTGTTAGTAATGGCACAATGCCGTAATCCTTACTGACAGTAAAATGTGAATTAAGCTCATTGAAGCCATTTTCATAGACAGACAATCAGAAGCCAGAGCTCCAAAGCCTGTTTTTTTTTTTTCCTTTTCTTTCATGAGGAGGAGGGAGGGACGAAACAACGCGTAAGTGATGGTGATTGGTTAAGGAACAGTAACATTTCATGGTAAGCTAACCAGAAGCAGAGGTAAGTGGGAGCTCAGGTGGGAATACAAACCCACACAAATGAGTGAGACACATATGCAGCATTAGCCTTTTTAAATTGGAACTACAGACATAACTTCACTGAGATAAAAGATAATGGCCCCTTCACACAGAATGAAGTTTGGAGAAAGAGCCAAAAACTGGTAGAAAAAGGCCAAAAACAAACAAACTGGCGAATCCTCAAACAATTCCAGCTGCTGTTGGGAGGGACAGACAGTTGGACAGCCGTGTACGATCCCACAGTGACGGTTTTGTGCACGAATAGATTTCATTTTGCCTGTTAAAATATTTAATTCCTGTTTTTAAGAGCAGACAATGTAAGAATTATTGTCCTTCTGGTATTTTATGTTCATGATATCAAAACAAAAAATCCACAAAACCTGAACGCTCCTGTGCAAAAAGCGTTATGAAGATACAGAATGCAGTAGTGATGTTTCGGGCGCTGCCCTTTTTCAGACATAATTAGTGCAGTGGCACACCTGCATATGTACTAAAACTGATTGCTGATTGCCATCACCTGACAAACAACCCGATGAGAAAATTAAAAGATAAAAACATCTTGTGGTTATATTAACTTAAACAATAAAATTAAAACATCAGGTGTAAATCATCATATAGTATTATAATGCTATCTGGATATTGATCATACAGTAGTGTTCAGAATAATAGTAGTGCTATGTGACTAAAAAGATTAATCCAGGTTTTGAGTATATTTCTTATTGTTACATGGGAAACAAGGTACCAGTAGATTCAGTAGATTCTCACAAATCCAACAAGACCAAGCATTCATGATATGCACACTCTTAAGGCTATGAAATTGGGCTATTAGTAAAAAAAAATAGAAAAGGGGGTGTTCACAATAATAGTAGCATCTACTGTTGACGCTACAAACTCAAAACTATTATGTTCAAACTGCTTTCTTAGCAATCCTGTGAATCACTAAACTAGTATTTAGTTGTATAACCACAGTTTTTCATGATTTCTTCACATCTGCGGGGCATTAATTTTGTTGGTTTGGAACCAAGATTTTGCTTGTTTACTAGTGTGCTTGGGGTCATTGTCTTGTTGAAACACCCATTTCAAGGGCATGTCCTCTTCAGCATAAAGCAACAACAAGTATTTTGACATATCCAAACTGATCCATGATACCTATTATTTACACATTCTTTGTGTGTTTTTAGGAATCCGCTAGCTTAGCGCAGCTACTAGCTCTTAGCCGGTTTAGCATGGCAGCTTCTCCTGTCTATTCCGCACTTTACTGCTCTGGGTGTGAAATGTTTAGTTATTCCTCGGCCTCCTTTAGCAGTAATGGTACTTGTAATAAGTGTAGCTTATTCGTAGCATTGGAGGCCAGGCTGGGCAAATTGGAGACTCGGCTCCGCACCTTGGAAAATCCTACAGCTAGCCAGGCCCCTGTAGTCAGTGCGGACCAAGGTAGCTTAGCCGCCATTAGTTCCCCTCCGGCAGATCCCGAGCAGCCGGGAAAGCAGGCCGACTGGGTGACTGTGAGGAGGAAGCGTAGTTCTAAACAGAAGCCCCGTGTACACCGCCAACCCATTCACATCTCTAACCGTTTTTTCCCCACTCGGCAAAACACCCGCCGAGGATCAGACTCTGGTTATTAGCGACTCTGTTATGAGAAATGTGAAGTTAGCAACACCAGCAACCATAGTCAGTTGTCTATATATATATATATATATATATATATATATATATATATGTATATATGTATATATGTATAATTTTTTTTGAAAATGATCCACAGGTGTATATAATAAAATGGCCACCTCATTCTGTATGCGCTCAAAAAGAGCGCTTTTCAAGGATTCAAAGGAATTTTATTGTCATATGAACATGTTCCCTGCACAATGAAATGTGTCTACTGCATTTAACCCATCCTAATTGCCAGTAGGAGCAGAAGTCGCCATTAGGCGCCCGGGGACCAGCTCCAGATGTACATCCCTGCCTTGGTCAACAGCAGGGCTGAGCAAACCAACACTGACCCATAACAAACAACACACACACAACACACAGGCCGGCCTGGGACATAAACATATATTGAAAAGCAAAACACGAGGGAAAAGGAGGAAAAAAAAAACCCTCATAGCCGCTGCGTTACACAGCAGCAATGAGGAAAAAAAAATCCCCATCAGCACAGAAAAACAATAATCACACAGACAAAACAAGGATGCAGGACAACAACCGAGATTTGAAAAGGTCCAGTTTATCAGAACACTCCAGAGGCAGCCTGTTTGGCACCGTTAACGGCCTTGTCCGACAATCCTGGAGGGGGAGGGGCTCAGCCCTGAGCAGTCCACACAGTCAACGTCAGAGCTGGAGAAGCTGAGGGGAGGGGGGAAGACCAGGGAGCGAGGCTTAATTGTTGATCTTCTGAGGAGGTTTTATCACAGCAACCTTGAAGTGCAGCTGTGTTTGGGGAAGCCAAATGAATGACCAGATTAGCAGACGCCTGAAAGATTCCACAGTTCTGAGAACAGAGTGGCTCTCAATGCATCTGAATGTAGAATGTGGTCTTCACAGACGATCAAAGCGGGTTTCCAGGGCTGCGATTCTGCTCGAGATGTTTTCCAACATGCGGTTAACACCCGCCGACTGTGCAGCCACTGCCTTCCCAATCGAATCAATCATGTAGGGCAGCCTGGAAGGACCAATCAAAGCTGCTTCCACTTTGATTTTCCAGTAAACCAGCGCAGTGCCCGTTCCACACAGCAGAAAGCCGGTCACCACCAAGCCGAATATGTACACATCTTCGATGTCCTCCACAGAAAGCATGTAAAGGCACATGACCTGCCATCTCCTCCACGAGTCTATCACTTAACCCATCACATGCGTCCCGGCAGGACAGGTCGGGTCCTCCGCCCCCGAATGTCTTGTAGAAAAAATAGTGTCAATTGCGTTCAGAGACCACTTTAAAAGATCCATTTTTGTCGTTTTCCAGAAGAGCAAAGCTGCAGCCTCACAGACAACATGCCACAGAAGCAGGAAAGATAAGGAGGGAGGGAGAAGAGAAAAGTGCGTCCGTCTCGGCCGATTGCAAGCTGGCAAAAAAAAAAAAAAAGCGCTTTTGCAGAAATAAATGGACGAACACAAAGTTAAAAGTGGATTCACGTTGTAAAAATGATTGTGTTTAAAGCCAAGGAAAAAATAAAGCCAGCAAGCCACAGATGGAAAGGAAGCCACTTTGAAAGAGCACAGAGGTGGCTGTCCATGAAAGGACAACACCAGTGCGCGCGCAAAAGAGCGATTTTGCAGAAATAAACGGATAAACATAAAGTTTTGTGTGTTTAAAGCGCAGAAGAAAAGCCAGAGAGCCGCGGAGCTAGCGAGGAGCACAGAGGTGGCTCTCCAGGAACCCGTGGTTCGGGTCTAGCTGGTCTGGTGCATTACAGGTGGACAGCAGCCTGGCGCACAGCGCACAACTGCGGAACTGTGCTGGAGTGTCTATTTTTGGACTGCATTTTAAAAAAAAAAAGAAGGGACATCTTTAAATGCTGCTGTGAATCTGTGAATTGAAAATCCACACTTTGAAGGGACCAGGTGTGGGAGGGCTGGAGGTTTGGACCAAACTCGAGCCTAAACGTGTGCCAACATGGCGTTATCATGGCGCTATTATGGCGCTATCATGACACTATGTGGCTTAGTGTGGCTGATGCGAGCCATTTGAGGCTGTAATGACAGGTCGGTCGTGGCTCACTAGAGGCTGCTACGTGGCACATGCAGGGTACAGACAGGCACATAGTGGCACCTTCATAGTGGATACGTGTTAAGATGAAAACGTGGGTCATTCTTCAAATAATCACCCCACACCCATGCGTGGCTCCTTCTTCAGCCTTCATTATTCGGTGGGAGGCTTTACAGGTAACTCCAGACTGTCTTTGATCATCCTTGAGCTGATCAATGGGTGAGCCTTTGCCATTGTGGTTATTCTTCTATCCATTTTGATGGTTGTTTTTCATTTTCTTCCACGCGTCTTTGGTTTTTTGTCCATTTTAAAGCATTGGAGATCATTGTAGATGAACAGCCTATAATTTGTTGAACCTGCGTATAAGTTTCCCCTCTCCAATCAACTTTTTAATCAAACTACGCGGTTCTTCTGAACAATGTCTTGAACATTCCATTTTCCTCAGGCTTCATCCTTAAATAGGGGACACCTGATTCACACCTGTTTGTTCCACAAAATTGACGAACTCACTGACTGAATGCCACACTACTATTATTGTGAACACCCCCTTTTCTACTTTTTTTTTTTTACTAATGGCCCAATTTCATAGCCTTAAGAGTGTGCATATCATGAATGCTTGGTCTTGTTGGATTTGTGAGAATCTACTGAATCTATTGGTACCTTGTTTCCCATGTAACAATAAGAAATATACTCAAAACCTGGATTAATCTTTTTAGTCACATAGCACTACTATTATTCTGAACACTACTGTATATAAGTATCTCTTGAAGTGATGCAATAAGCACCACAGCCAAAATACCTACAATGATAAAACTACAATTATAAAAATATATGCAAATATAAATATATATAAATGCATATATCCATATATGAATACAAATACATAAATATATAAATAGTCATATATAAATAGACACAAGCTGCAAGATCAAGTTAATAATACAAGGATATCCTAAAAAGGGTCTCAAATCAAAATCATCATTTAAACCCCTGGGGGAAAGTGCATTTAAAGTGTAGCTCCAGAAGGTTTCCCTTTTGAGAAGCAAATGATTCACATCACCACCTCGATTGTTGAGTTGAACATGTTCAATACCTAAATACCTGAGTGAACTTACATTATGTTGTTTAACAGAAAAATGAACTGCCCCAGGACTTTTCATGTCATGGTTACGAATCTTAGATCTGTGTTCTGAAATTCTTGTTTTTAAAGATCTTGTAGTTTTTCCAATATAAGCCAGTCCACAAGGGCATTTTAACATGTAAATCACGAGACGTGTCACATGTAATGACTCCCTTGATTTTAAAAGTCTTTCCCATCCTGGGATGTTGGAATGTTTCTTTTCTAAAAGTAATGTTGCATTGAGTGCAGTGACCACATCTGTACTTCTCATTTGGTGTCTTTTGTAAGGAGCATGATTCCATTAAAGGAAACAAATTGGAATGAACCAACATACTGTTCAAACTGGGTGGTCTTCTGTGTACAACACCGAGGTGGTGAGGAAAAACTTTTAAATCTTTCAAGTTGCAGGTTGGTTTTTATGATATGTTTAAAACTCTGTCAAACTCTGTCAAATTTTGTATTGTTTGTGATACAGACATTAATTTTGAGTGGTATTATCAAATCTGCTACAGGCTTCATTCGTCCACATTGGATTATATTCTCTCTGCTGAAAGTGTTGTACGAGATCTCAGCTCATAATTGATAATCAAAATCTGAGCTACAGATACGATGTATACAATTAAATTGTGAGATAGGTAAACTTTTCTTTAGAGATACTGGATGGAAGGGATTTTACAACTCCGGCATGGAGTTCAGATCGATACTGTTTCTGTATAGTGTGGAACCCCTGTCTGTTACCTTGTCTGTAAACAAGAATGTCTAAAAAATTCATTTTTTGTGCATCATACGCCATAGTAAATTTCAGATTACAGTTATTAATAAAATTATGAAATTCTACAAGAGATGTTTCTGTACCATGCCACACAAAGAAAATGTTATCTATATCTCTTCCAATGTGAGCTCTGATATAAATAAGGATTTTGATCAGCATTAAAAACAATATTGTGTTCAAAGAGACCACAGAACAATGAGACAAAACTGGGGGCCATCCTTGACCCCATGCTAATCCCTGAGATTTGCAGGTAGAAATCAGATTCAAACATAAAAAAATTGAGGTCAGATTCAACATCCATAGTCACCAAAAAGCATTGATCAGACATCATAATAGTGTGTAACAATTTCAAAAAAATCCATCAAATCTTTAATTAAAGAGGGGAGAGATATAACCAGAGGTTGAAGAAAATGATCCACAAAGGCCAAAATCTTTTCTGTTAGAGAGCCAATGACTGATACAATCGGCCGACCAGAATGCATATCCGTATACTGTTTATGAATCTTAGGAAGGATGTATACAAACCACTGTCATAAAACAATGTTACACTTTGTTAATCTCATTCATTTCCAAATGATCAAGAGTATTTTGGATTCTCCCTTTGAACTCTGCTGTTGGATTAGACTGCAGTTTTTTATAAAAGGCTCTATTGCTGAGTTGACTTTGTACTTCCTGTACATACATTTTACGATCCATTATAACAATAACTCCCACTTTGTCAGCACTTTTGAGGACTGTGGAATTGTCTCCTTTGAGAGCCTCCAGTTCCATCCTTTGTACTCTGGTGAGGTTGTCCGCCACTTTATCCTGTCTCTTCAATGTAAGAAGTTGAGAAACATCATGTTCCACCAGTCTGCAGTAAGTGTCTATTGAGGCATTCCTTTTGTGTGGTGGTATGAAAGTACGTTTACCTTTGAAGGAGATTTTTTTGTGCACCTTTTAGTAGTTACAGTTGTGCTCCAAAGTTTACATACCCTGGCAGAATTTGTGCTTTTTTGGCCATTTTTAAGAGAATATGAATGACAACACAAAAACTTTTTTTTTTTTCATTCATGGTTAGTGGTTGGGTGAAGCCATTTATTGTCAAACACCTGTGTTTCCTCTTTTTAAATCAAAAAGACAAGAGAACTGCTTAAATGAACCTGATCAAAAGTTTACATACCCCTGTTCTTAATACCATGTATTGCCCCCTTTAACATCAATGACAGCTTGGAGTCTTTTGTGGTTGTTGTGGACGAGGCTCTATGATGGTGAAGCTGCCACTGAATATGTTTCGGACTTTATTTACATCAATTACAAAGAAATACAAACAATATGGCACTCTATGGTAAATCTGCATGGAGTAGACAGTTATCAAAAACTGAGTGACTGTGCAAGAAGTAGAAGAGTGAGGAAAGCCACCAAGACACCCAGACAACCCAGAAGAAGCTATAGGCTTATGTGGCTGTGATTGGAGAAATTATGCACAGTGCAAGCGTTGCATTTTGTATCACCAGTTATCCATCTTCATGATGAAGTGGTATAGAGGAGGATTTCCTTAAAAAGACCACCTGAAGGTTTAGCTACAAATTGCCAGAAGGTACATCTGAGATGCAAGCTTAGATTTGATCTGTTTTGATGAAAGAAAATCCTTCTCTGCTCTACTCCACTATGACGCTAAGAGTAGTGATGCATCACACTGCCCATCTGCATGGTGTTTTCGTGGTTCATTCATACAAGCTGTTCCGCCGTGAGTCACCATTGAGTTGTACATATTCATACTATGTGTGAAGAGGACCTTAAGAATGCATTTCCAAAACAACTTTTATGCTTGCAGCCCTTTTGAGCATTTCTGACCACAGTAAAAAATATACTAAATAAGTGAAATATATTGAATACATTCTGGAGTATTATGCTCATCACTGATAGGGCACCACTGAAAAGCTAATTTATTCATAAAGAGCCTTTTCTCATCATGCACCCACCCTGTGGAACAGTCTTCCTGCGACCGTGAGGCAGTCAGAGTCTGTGGACATTTTTAAGTTAAGACTGAAAACCCATTATTTATCTAAATTTTATGTTGTATTGTTTTGTGTAAGGCACCATTATAAGCTAATTAAATGAATTAATTAATTCATGGTTTTATTTATTTCTCACAGAATTAAATTTTCAGCTTTAAACCAAAAGCATGCAAAACATACACAAAAAGGTAACAATGTCACTTTAAAACGATCAGTAGTAGGATTGGATATACAGAGAAATTTGATCTACATCCCGTGCCTCATGCGCTATATCCTCCTCTTCATCATCATCATCATCAGTGGATGAAGACATGGAAGAAGTAAACATCCTCATCAATGTCTGGGAGCTTGGTGAAATGGGTATTTCATCACTGTGGGGAACCGGTCATATAGCAGATGGTATGCTGAGGTATTGTAAGTGTTTGTTTTTCTTATTAAATCCCTTGACGTTTACAAGGCAGAAGTAGCAGTCATCTAAGTGTTTTTTTTGTTGTTGTTGGTTTTTATTGGTTCTCTCCAAACCATTGGCACACCAAATTTGAGCTTAGCTTTCTTTCCTTGAGGACAGGATTTCAGACAGAAGTTTTTTTGTCTTGGTCACCAAATGCTACTCCTAAATAAGCAAGGTAGACTCTTTTGATAAAAGCAATGATGTTACATGTTTGAGGTGGTAAAGTGAAGCAACCATAGATACAACAGAAAATATCTGGGTCATTGCAACACTTCCTTCGCTTGGAAGTCATAGACATGTTAACTACCTTAGTGTAAAGAAGAATCAATCAATCAATCAACTTTTTTCTTATATAGCGCCAAATCACAACAAACAGTTGCCCCAAGGCGCTCCACATTGCAAGGCAAGGCCATACAATAATTATGAAAAACCCCAACGGTCAAAACGACCCCCTATGAGCAAGCACTTGGCCACAGTGGGAAGGAAAAACTCCCTTTTAACAGGAAGAAACCTCCAGCAGAACCAGGCTCAGGGAGGGGCAATCTTCTGCTGAGACTGGTTGGAGCTGAGGGAAAGAACCAGGAAAAAGAGATCGATCACTAATGATTAAATGCAGAGTGATGCATACGGAGCAAAAAGAGAAAGAAACAGTGCATCATGGGAACCCCCCCACAGTCTACGTCTAAAGCAACATAACCAAGGGATGGTCCAGGGTCACCTGATCCAGCCCTAACTATAAGCCTTAGCGAAAAGGAAAGTTTTAAGCCTAATCTTAAAAGTAGAGAGGGTATCTGTCTCCCTGATCTGAATTGGGAGCTGGTTCCACAGGAGAGGAGCCTGAAAGCTGAAGGCTCTGCCTCCCATTCTACTCTTACAAACCCTAGGAACTACAAGTAAGCCTGCAGTCTGAGAGCGAAGCGCTCTAATGGGGTAATATGGTACTACGAGGTCCCTAAGATAAGATGGGACCTGATTATTCAAAACCTTATAAGTAAGAAGAAGAATTTTAAATTCTATTCTAGCATTAACAGGAAGCCAATGAAGGGAGGCCAACACGGGTGAGATATGCTCTCTCCTGCTAGTCCCCGTCAGTACTCTAGCTGCAGCATTCTGAACCAACTGAAGGCTTTTTAGGGAACTTTTAGGACAACCTGATAATAATGAATTACAATAGTCCAGCCTAGAGGAAATAAATGCATGAATTAGTTTTTCAGCATCACTCTGAGACAAGACCTTTCTGATTTTAGAGATATTGCGTAAATGCAAAAAGGCAGTCCTACATATTTGTTTAATATGCGCTTTGAATGACATATCCTGATCAAAAATAACTCCAAGATTTCTCACAGTATTACTAGAGATCAGGGAAATGCCATCCAGAGTAACGATCTGGTTAGACACCATGCTTCTAAGATTTGTGGGGCCAAGTACAATAACTTCAGTTTTATCTGAGTTTAAAAGCAGGAAATTAGAGGTCATCCATGTCTTTATGTCTGTAAGACAATCCTGCAGTTTAGCTAATTGGTGTGTATCCTCTGGCTTCATGGATAGATAAAGCTGGGTATCATCTGCGTAACAATGAAAATTTAAGCAATACCGTCTAATAATACTGCCCAAGGGAAGCATGTATAGAATAAGAATTAGGGCAAAGTCTTCACTAAAGTGTAAATTGCTGAACATGTCACACAATAACAAACATTCCTGTTAAGAAACTAATACTGTTACAGTCAAACATATGATAAAAATGACAACATTCCTTAACCTTACTACTTTGTCTGGAAACAGCTATTGTTCTGACTTTGTGGCTACTTCTCCTAACAAGCACTGAAGCAAAAGCTGCAGTCTCGCAGACCTCGTAAGCACCATAACCGATATTATGGTTCTTTGTTCAAATTTTGCAAACCTTGTTTAAAAACTATTAAACTATTCTTTTGAAGCTGCCTTTGTGTACGTATGATTAGTGGCGTCAAACCCATGAGTGAATTAGCAACTTTGTGTAATCCATCATCCATATGGAACTTGCATACTGCAAAAAAAAAAAAAAAACCATGATGTGATAGAGGAAATCTGAACTCAGATTTGAATTATTATTATTATTTTTTTTTTACTAGTGTAATATCTACGATAATATATTATAGTAGATTAGACTGTCATTTCCAATCATTTTACGTAGGTGAGAAAAGGTTCTGGGCCAGGGACTGTTCCCTGGGGAAATCCAGATGTTACTGGAGTGTTGCTTGACTGATTGCCTTTGACGACTTACCTTCTGGTATCTTCATGTTAAGAAAGAATGTATCCAACCGAGTGACTTAAAGCCCCCTGACACTTGCGCGACTTTGATGCACCCGTATGCAGTGTGTCATACTGGTGAGTAAACTCACTGTGAACTGGTGTAGACTGAACGTGAGATGTGCGCTGCTGTGTCCAAGTGCACAAAGAGAATTTTGAAATGTTCATATTGAATTGAATTTATTAGGCACATATATGCTTAACAAAAATGCCTCGTACACAAACAAAACTCATAGACAAAGTAGTTAAAAGAAAGAAAAGAAAAAAAACAATGTACATAGTGCCCAAAAGGCGTAGGCAGAAGCAACACTTATCAATGCCTACACCCCTCCATACAGTCAAATTAAACCAGGCTATGTGCCTGATCATGAATGATTATTTCCAAATAAAATGTGAAGTGTAGTCACATATTTCCCAAACAGCTCCTATTACGTGCTAGTTACCACCATACATTTTCAGTAGTAAGGATTCAAGTGTAGCAGATTCTTCATACAACACACAAACTCATCCTGTTTCATCAGATACATAGAAAATAAATACTGTACATCAGTTGAACAGTCTTGAACGTAATCAGATCATAGAGTTTTAGTATTTTCTATTGAATGAACAATGGGTTGGTATGATCACGATATCCCGCATTATGGATTGTTCTTAATGCTCTTTTTTGAAGGATGGATAATGGTTGCACTGTAGTTTTATAGTTATTGCCCTAGACCTTTGCACAATAGGTCAGGTAAGGTGCAATCAATGTGGTTATGGTTAGGGTGGGGGGAAGGAGTAGGATTAGGTTATGGTTAGGGTTAGGGTCGGGGTTAGGAGTAGGGTTAGTAATAGTGAGTTTAAAAAAACCCTGTAACAAAAATTTGATTTCATTTCATGACAGGAGCATGAAAAACAAAACAAAACGTGAGACTGGGCTGGGAGTTCACACTGTGTTATAAAAGGTTTTATGTGTCTGTTTCTACGGGGAGTCCGTTCTGGTCGAGAGAGCAGACTGCATGAAACAGGGCTCACGATAGGCGGCGGTGTCTCAGCTGACAGAGCCGGAAGAGAACCTCTGCTTGCTGTGGCTGGGGATGTCTGCTGATATGGCTCATCCATATGAGTCAGCAGCTGGTCCATTTGAGTGTTGAGTCATTAATAATAAGTCTTGGTGTCGGAATAACTCACTGAAACCTGAGCAGAGTGCGATACGTTTTTCTTCATACTGCACCAGCTGGTGTGCTTGAGTGCGCAGCGCCAATTGGGCTGGATCCGAATCCGCTGTGTCCATTGCTGCCCAGATTGTTCTCTCAGTAATAAAGGCTTGAGGTGGTTGGACACAAATTTAGGAGGGTTGGTGTCAGAGTTTATTGTTGGACGGAGCAGAGGTTGGTACACAAAAAGGCAGGTAGAAATAAGCAACAGTGTCCGTAACATGAGGCTGAGACAGGCAAACAGGTCAGTACATAGGCTAACAAAAATACTCTGAAAACAAAAGGCTTGAAAGCGGCTCACGACACAAGAATCTCACAACAGGTGGAGAACAGTGTGGCACAGGAGGTGATTAAGAGGAAAAATGGAACAGGTGTGGAGGAGAGACAGGGACAGGGTGTGGCAGGCTGAGAGAGGACAGAAGGGGAAATGCCCAATGCTTAACCACTAGACCATCACCTCCCTACCTCGCACTCTTCTGTCTTCAGCCGAGAGACAATGCAGTGGTGAAGACAGACTCTGTTTTTACCTCGGACATTCTGGACATTTGATAAACAATTGTCAGGCCAGGGGTGCCACTGTGCAGCCAAAGTCTGACTTACGGGTGGGTCAAAACTCTATTCTTCCATCCTCAGCACAAAATATAATTCCGGCTAAATTATCCTCTGAAAATTCATCAGCTTCCGTGTCAACTTTTTTTGATTCCGGTTCTGATGCTAACTTGATGTTGTCCTCTCTTGCCAGGTCCCTGCACCTTAGACTGTTAAAGCTCTCGTGCCCTCTAGTAGTGCACATTGTGGACGGCCATGATTTGGGTTGTATTACTCACAGCACACAGTACGTTTCTATGATAGTGTTGGCGAGCCACTCAGAATTAATCAGCTTTCATATATTTGATAATATGACTCACCCAATAATCCTGGGGCACCCCTGGGTGCAACAACACAGTCCTTTCAATTGGTCTAAAGATGAAAATGTTTGTTGGGGGCCTGCCTGTAAACAAAATCATGCTTGTTAAAACCCGTTGTTTCTCAGCCAGATTCTAACCCCGGTGTTGCGGGGGTGCTGCAATGCTTTCAGCATTCAGCAAAAGCAAAGCCAAATCTCTGCCTCCTCATTGGGAATATGATAGCGCCATTGAGCTTCTCCCTGGGGCAAACCCACCTCAAGGAAAGCTTTTTTCATTGTCAACACCTGAACGCAATGCCATGAACGAATACATGCAGGATTCTTAGGCGGCGGGTTTGAATAGACCCTCGTCATCGTCCATAGCGGCGGGTTTCTTTTTCGTTGAGAAAAACACAAGACGCTGCGCCCGTGTATTGATTGTTGTGGACTTAATGACACTACATTTAAGAACCATTATTCTCTGCCACTCATCTCTTCCGCATTTGAGTTATTAGAAGGGATCGCAATCTTCACCAAACTCGATCAACGTAATGCTTATCCTCCAGTTAGGATAAAGCAAGGAGATGAATGGAAAACTGCTTTTAACATCCCATCTGGTCACTATGAATATTTAGTCAAGCCTTTTGTCCTTACCAACACTCCCATTGTTTTCCAGAACTTAGTTAATGACGTGATGCGGGAATATCTAAATAATTTTGTTTTTGTTTATTTAGACGATATTCTCTGTTCTGGACCGAGTTCATTTCATAAGTAATTAGTGTGTTATTTCCTCCTCCTACCACTAGGTAGTGTCTTTGTTTTTGGGGTTGGGCTTGACATTTGGGCAGTCATTGAAATTCATGGTAGTCATGTGACACTTATGGAAAGTCACCTTGAATCCTTTGTTTCAGTCAGACTAGTATTGGCACGATAGTGTGAGCAGCAACAACATCTTAATCCATCCTCTTTTGAAATCACTTATAGGAGCATCGTCTGTGAGTATTTTTGAAGGATATTGTTAGTATAAATATATAATGTGTATATTTCTGTATATTTTTGTAATTTCAACGAAGTGAGAGCTATTGATCTTTGACATGCTATTTCTTATATCCAGCTAGTTACTGTAGTAGCTTTCTAGGCTAGCTGTAAACCATATGTTTGGGATGTGTCTTAGATATCTTAGTTTATACATATTTTATGCTGATTGTGTGTTTTATTTTGTTTCTTCATTTTAGTTTTACACCTTTTGCATGCTGTCAGTTTGAATAAATCTGCCAAATCTGACCAGTGTGTGATGGGAGTCATCTGTCTGTCTAATTGAAGAAGGGGGACTCTTTAATGAGGGCAGAACAGTAAAAAGACGATTCAACAGTGATTTCTACTGCAGTGAGTAAGATATCCAGCCTGTTCTGCATCCACCAGTTTCAAGATGTCATTACCAGAAGAAAAGAACTATGAAACAAGGTCAGCGTGGTCACGCACATCGAAATCATCGAAGCGCTCTGTCAGATCTGCAGCTAGCTTAGCTGCGGTGGGAGCATGAGCTAAGGCTGAAGCTACGCGTACCAGAGCATCTTATGCACAAAGGGAGATTGATCTTAAAGTAGAGAAGACATGTCTCGAAGCCACATTGGAGGCCATACAGCAAGAGAAAGAGGCTGAGGCCGCTCATGCTGAAGCTAATGTATTGGAAGCGGCAGTGGATTTGGCAGCCATGGGGGAGCTCGCTGCAGCTCACAATATTGACCAAGGCTCATCATATCATTCAGTTGAGAGAACAGAGAGAAATGTTCAAGAGCAGTATGACTACGTGAAAGCCGAGGAGCTAACAGATGATCCGGAACAGGATAAAATGGCCGATTTAACTCCTTCAACAGCTGTTCACCCCAAGCCACCTGATGATTCTCATCTACATAATGAGCCACCTAGTCAACGTGAAAAGGCAGCATTTGCCTGCGGAAGTCACAACCTTTACTGCAATAGCCACTAATACAATGCGACAGCCACTACAATTCACACCAAAAAGAGAAAGTGAATTTATTGCATCACACCCAGTATCTGAACCAAAGAACCGATGGACGCCCAGACATGATACAGCGGATTACAGCTATCCACGGGGAGGAGAATCCACTACAAATGTATCAATGCTGGGAAGGTTCTTAGCTCGCCGCAAGGTACTGACGGCTGGACTCCACAAAGTTCAACGACAAACCCGAAAACTACTGGGCTTGGAAGTCCACCTTCTCTAACGCTACTGAAGATCTGGGTCTGAAGCGTAGTGAGGAACTTGACCTGCTGATTAAGTGGCTTAGACTGGATTCTGCAGAACACGCAAGGAGAGTGAGGTCAGTTCGTATCAACTACCCTGGTGAGGCCCTCAGTATGGTCTGGCAAAGACTAGAGGAGGTTTATGGATCGCCAGAGGCCATGGAGACGGCTCTCTTTAACAAGCTTGAACGGTTCCCCAAGTTCTCCAATAAAGAACCCAAGCGGCTATGAGAACTAGGTGACCTTCTCCTGGAGATACAGGCAGCCAAGGAGGATGGGTTCCTGCCTGCTTTGGTTTACCTCGATACAGCGCGAGGCATTAACCCTATCCTGGAGAAATTGCCATTCAATCTGCAGGAGAAATGGATGGTGCACGGTACGAAGTATAAGGAAAAACACCACACCATCTTCCCACCCTTCTCCGTGTTCGCCGACTTTATTCGTGCAGAAGCAAAGATGAGGAACGACCTGAGCTTTGCTGCTGCAGCTCCCAGCAATGCGCCATCTAAAGGGGAGAAATTCTCATAAAAATCAGCTAAAACCCCTATAGCTGTGCATAAAACGGAGGTGGATAATGCCGCCAAGGGGAATGAGATCAAGGGATCAGACAACCCAAAGAACCAGTGCCCCATACATAAAAAGCCACACCCCCTACCAAAGTGTAGAGCCTTTAGAGCAAAACTGCTGGATGAGCATAAGGCCTTCCTTAAGGAAAATGGCATATGCTTCCGTTGTTGTTCCTCAACCTCCCACTAAGCTAAGGACTGCAGGGCTATCATCCAGTGCTCTGATTGCAACAGCAATAAGCACATTGCAGCCCTTCATGCCAGTCCTGCACCATGGTCGACAAAGCCAGCTAGCGGCCCCTCTGAAGAGCATGGCGGGGAAGGAGAGGAATCATCCACGGCTTCAGTCACTACCTCAATCTGCACAGAGGTCTGTGGAAACAGTGCGGCAACCAAGTCCTGTGCCAATATCTGTCTCGTCTATGTATATCCTAAAGACTAACCTGAGAAGAAAACAACCGCATACGCAATCCTAGATGACCAGAGTAATAGGTCACTCGCCAGGTCATTGTTCTTTGAGATGTTCAACGTAGCCGACAACACCTCTCCCTACACACTCAAAACCTGTGCAGGTGTGTCAGAGGCTGCAGGCCACAGGGCAAAGGGATTCATTGTGCAATCAGCTGATGAAAAGACCTGTCTAGCTCTGCCTACACTCGTTGAGTGTGACCAACTTCCTGATAATCGGGCAGAGATTCCCACGCCAGCTGCTGTGAAGTACCATCCGCACCTGAAGTCACTTGCCTCCAAGATACCTCGCCTTGACCCTAAGGCCGAGATCTTACTTCTTTTAGGAAGAGACATTATTCAGGCGCACAAGGTCCTTGAGCAGCGTAACGGCCCCCCACATGCTCCCTTCGCCCAACGGCTAGCTCTCGGCTGGGTGGTACTAGGGGATGTGTGTATCAACGGCGCACACGTACCCTCGCCTGTGAACACCTACAGAACCTACGTTCTTGAGAATGGGCATCCTAGTGTTCTGTGTCCCTGCATCAACAAAATTGAAATCAAAGACAAACTCAGGCACCCTCGCCAGTTCCAGAATCTGTCAGTCTCAGAAC
Organism: Thalassophryne amazonica; assembly: GCF_902500255.1. Lineage (NCBI taxonomy): Eukaryota > Metazoa > Chordata > Actinopteri > Batrachoidiformes > Batrachoididae > Thalassophryne > Thalassophryne amazonica. The sequence continues at coordinate 138,382,385 of NC_047105.1, read as the reverse complement.
AGCAGCCGTCCTTGCCAAGTGACAAAACGTGACTCATGGGGAGTCCATCTTCTGCCACACAAAGGACGATGACAAGACAGCACCTTCTATGGAGGATCTTGCCTTCCTGAAGATTATGGAGACGGAACTGAAACGGGGTGATGATAACAGCTGGCAGGCTCCACTCCCCTTCCGCATCCCACGCCAGCGTCTGCCAAACAACCGTGAGCAGGCAAGGACCCGTCTCGCTACAGTCACTAAGACACTCAGGAAACATCCTGAGACGAAAGAGCATTTCACTGAGTTCATGGGCAAGCTCTTCGAGAATGGACATGCTGAAATGGCACCACCCTTGCCACCAGATGAGGAGTGCTGGTATCTACCATTCTTTGGGGTATATCACCCTCAGAAGCCTGGACAGGTGAGGGTGGTATTCGACTCCAGTTTGCAACATCAAGGGGTATCCCTCAATGATGTCCTCCTCATGGGCCAAAACATGAACAACAGTTTGCTCGGGGTACTGCTGCGGTTTAGGAGGGAGCCAGTGGCAGTGACGACTGACATCCAGCAGATGCTCCATTGCTTTTTCGTACGTGAGGACCATCGGAACTTTCTGCGCTTTCTCTGGCATCGCAATAATGAATTTTGTAGACCCACTGCTTCATTCCTGGGATTTGTCATAGCAGAGGGAGAGCTTAAGATGGACCCTGATAAGGTGGCGGCTGTGTGTGACTGGATGGTTCCGACCTCGCGGAAGGAGGTACAAAGATTCCTGGGCTTTGTCAACTTCTACCGAAATTTCATCCGTAACTTCAGCACGACCGCAGCTCCACTGCATGAGGTCATGTTGTCCCTCTGGCCATTTAACTGGATGTTGGAGTGCGACAAGGCTTTCAGGGTCCTAAAAAAATGCTTCACTGTGGCCCCTGTGTTGCTCCTCCCTCACCCTGATCGACAGTTCGTGGTTGAGATTGATGCTTCTGATGTAGGTGTGCATGCGGTCCTCTCGCAATGTAATCCCTCTGACAGTAGGTTGCATCCGTGAGCCAATCTCTCCAAAAAGTTGACCGCAGCAACTACAGCATCAGGGACCATGAACTGTTGGCGGTGAAAGTGGCCTTGAAGGAGTGGCACCACTGATTTGAGGGGGCACAGATGCCATTTTTAGTTTTCACTGATCATAAAAATCTAGAATACCTGCATACAGCCAAGCGTCTCAGCTCTCGTCAGGCCAGGTGGGCAATCTTTTTCAGCCGCTTCAATTTTGTTCTCTCGTATCGACAGGGCTCTAAAAACGGGAAACCGGACGCTTTCTCTCATCAGAGCAATCTGGTTGATGCTCCATACAATCCAGGAACTATTTTACCAGCATCTTGTTTTGTTTCTGCTTTAACCTGGGATCTCGAGTCCAAGGTCCAGTCAGCTATAAGAGATGTTCCTGTTCCCCCAGGATATCCTAATAATATTTTTTTTGGTCCAGCTGCTGTCGGGGGGGACGTAATCAGGTGGGCTCATGACAGTCGCTTCTCATGCCACCCAGGTATAAAAAAAAAAAACATGTTTGTAATTCAGCAGAGATTCTGGTTGCCCGGGTTGTCGAAATATGTTATTGATTATATCAATATATCAGTATGGGCTCCTAACAAATCCTCTAATTGTCCGTCTGCAGGTCATTTACAGCCGTTGCGTGTACCCACTCATCCCTGGTCTCACGTAACTGTATATTTTGTAACTGGACTTCTGCCCTCTAAGGTCAATACAGTGGTTTTGACTGCAGTAGACAGGTTGCCAAAAATGGCTCATTTTATTTCACTGCCTAAACTGCCCTCAGCAAAGGAGACCGCTAAGTTTATGCTCTCTCATGTATTCAAACTTCATGGTTTTCACCAGGATATCATTTCCGACCAGGATCCCCAGTTTGTGTCAAACCTCTGGAGGGAGTTCTGCCATCCACAGGCCAATGGACAATCTTAAAGACTCAAACAAGAACTTGAAAAAGAACTCTGCATTTTCACCTCACAACACCCAGCCACATGGTCATCACAACTCCCATGGATTGAACTTGCATACAACCACTTACCACTGGGTTCCACTAGTTACTCTCCCTTTCATGTTGTTTTTGGTCATCGACCCTCTCTGTTTCCACCCACAGTGCCCACCTCTCCTGTTCCATCCCTGCTCAGTCGCAATGATTTTCCAATTGTGCAATGCATAAATAATGCACACAGTTGCTAATACCAAGCTGTGCGAGGCGGCTGAGCTTAGCCAGGATGATGTATGACGAGCATGTACTCATAGTCCATCCAGCTCAGTTTCCGCCATGACTGCAAACTGGAAGTACACTTTTGTCACCGCAAACAGGAAGTTCAAACAGGAATTATCATTTGTTCCAGTTTCTATCAAACTGCTAAATAATGGAAGCAACTAGTGCAATAGAACAATGTGCAACAAACATCAGCACTTTAGCACCTGGCACTTTTCTTAGCACTTTAAATAGTTGAATGTCTCTGTGTTGTCATTGTAATGTATTTCCTGATTTTAGTCTCAATTTTAATTCTTGTGTTTTATGTGATTGGTGTCCTTTTTAATAATGTAGTGCAATGCCCAAGACAAATTTCCCTAATGGGACAATAAAGTTGACCTTGACCTTGAATTACACACGAAGTACACAAGAAGCATGATGGGACAGGCATGATGTTTACCTCCCAGAATTATGTAGAAATGGCGTTATGTTGTCACACCAGACACCAGCAAAATGGTAGTGTAGGAATACACTGAGCGAGCCGCATTCCTGTTGTAACTCTATAGCTTCGGTCAACAAAGTAGTTTGTAAAATAAGCCCCCTGTTGTGGGTCCGTGTCACTACACTTTCACAACACAGTTTTTAAGGTAAATTATGAAGGTAAAACCAAAAGTAGTCAAAAATGGCCAAATATACCCTGGACCATAGAGAGTTAACACATGGATTCAAGCAATCTGCTTAATGTTATTGATGTCCTGTAGTTCTGGAGTTATCTGTTTTTCCTTGCACTGATTCTGTTTCAGCTGATTCAACATATTCAGCTTTTTGGGTTTTGCTGTTGTTTGTTTTTTACACCCTGTACTTCCAGGGTTATTCCAGTGTTTTTTGCATGAAAACCAAGGGACCATTCAAGAAGAAGGAAAGTGAGGAAAGTCACCAAGATGCCCAGACAACTATGAAGACATTATAGGCTTCTGTGGCTGCAACTGGAGAAAATGTGCATAGTGCAAGTTTTGCATTTTGCATCACCACTCATAGCTTCATAATGGAGTGGACAAACGGGAGGTAAACAGGATGGAGCTGGTGACAAAGCACATGGATTGAATTCACACAAATACCGTGGGGAAGGTGATGGTCTAGGTTAAGGTGTTGGGCTTGAGACCAGAAGATCCTCGGTTCAAATCCCCGCCTGACTGGAAAATCACTAATGACCCTTGGGCAAGGTCTTTAATCCCCTATTGTTCCCGGTGTGTAGTGAGCGCCATGTATGGCAGCACCCTGACATCGGGGTGAATGTGAGGCATAATTGTAAAGTGCTTTGAGCGTCTGATGCAGATGGAAAAGTGCTATATAAAATGCAGTCCATTTAATACAGGGTTACATGGGCAGATCAACTCATTGCACATATACAATGAAACTTGTCCTCTGCATTTAACCCATCCTGATTACAGTTAGACACAATCTAACCACTAGGAGCAGTGGACAGCCACAGTCCAGCACCTGGGGGCCAACTCCAGATGTAGATGCTGGCTTGGTCAGGGACAGAGAAAGGAGCAGACCCAAAATAAGCATGTTTTTGATTGTGGGACAAAACCGGAGTGCCCAGAGGAAACCCATGCAGACACAGGGAGGACATGCAAACTCCACACAGAAATCAGGAATCGATCCCACGACTTTCTTGCTGTGAGGCAGCAGTGCTAACCACTAACCCACGGTGCCACCCAAAAACAGCACTCATGATACTCATGCAGCATGGGTAGGAGTGCGAATGAACCAGCGAGTGACAAAGGAAATGAGCAGGCTTAAAGATAAAATGATTAACTAAACACAGGTGTGTATGTGTGTGTGTGTGTGTGTGTGTGTATCGAAAGCCTGGTTTACATGGCAGGATTTTAAAATTATCTGTAGGTTTCCAAAACCTGAGAGACCACACACGTAGAGATAAAAACATCATAGATCTAACAGGTGTGGTCATACAGTGTGTAGTGTTTATCCATACAGTGAAGTCAACACACCACACACGGACAGATTTCACACATGAACATTCCCAGGTCAGACAGGAAATCTCGCAAAATCTCTCGAGACTAAACGTGACTTCAGAGTAAACAAAAGGAGATACTTTGTGGACTATTTAAAACAGAGGGAAAAAACAACACAAAAAGAAAAAGAAAAGGCATTCTTTAAACAAGTGAAAACAGCACGATAAGTCAAAACTGCTGTTTTGATTTTATTTTCCACTCCATGCATCCGTCACCTCTCTTTCTGATTGGCTGCATGTCACATTCAGCAGGCTGCGTGCTCATTTGTGGTCTGAGGACACAACACACGCTGCGATATCGGGCCAAGACAATCCAACATGTTGAATATCCCTGATTTGCAATTGGAGCACTCCTGACGTCCTTCTGAGCACATTACAGCGCTCTTAACACACCACACATGGCAGGAATATCTGATAAGATTATCTTTAAGATTGTCGGAAGAGGAAGATCGGGTCTGATATCAGCCTAATTATCTTGCCATGTGAACCAGGCATTAGGAGGCAGGAACAACAGGTGCATGTGGAAGACAACAAGAGCAAGGTGGCTGAATTAAACAGACTTCAAAAGGTGAGTGGAGAAAATAAAACATAACTACCAAAAACACAGAGAGACAGCGTACTCAGAAAACATTACATGATGCAAAACAAAATGTGAGATTCAAACACGTATAAAAGGAAACTCTACAAAACAAATGGAATACTAAGAACAAAATAAAAAAACAAGCAATGCACCAAGCTGCAACCAAAACTAAACCAATGAAGTTTAATAACCAAAAACAGAAAATTAGTAAGGAACTCAAACCATACAAAAGAAATACACAAGACTGAAAGGTGTGGGCACAGGGGTGGAACACATGGGACCCAGACAAGAGACAGACCACTCGGCCACAGACATTGACAGGGATCAGAACACAGAATATGACCCACAAAAGGAACTTGGACATAACCCTGAGAACATTAACAAAAAGACACATACAGAACATAATGATATTTAAAAGGACCCAATGTAGGGGGGCAAACCACAACAAAAACAGATCAAATCTAGGTTTGCATCTGCGATTTGCCTTCTGTCAAATTGCACCTGAACTTTTGAGGTTTCTTTTATTAAAAATCCTTCTCTAGTCTACTTGATCATGAAACTGTATATGTAACTGTCTATTCTCACTCAGCTTGGATATTGACTGACCACACAGTCCATAAGGCTACTGATTATAATACGAGGTCTGTTAGAAAAGTATCGGACCTTTTATTTTTTGCAAAAACCATATGGATTTGAATCACGTGTGATTGCATCAGCCAAGCTTGAACCTTCATGCGCATGCGTGAGTTTTTTCACGCCTGTCGGTTGCGTCATTCGCCTGTGAGCACGCTTTGTGTGAGCAGTGGTCCACCCCTCTCATTGAATTTTTATTGTGAATAAAATGTCTGAACGATTTGGAGCTTTGCTGCATCAAATTTTTCCAGAAACTGTGAGAGACCTCCAGATGGACAACATTCAGAAAATTCAGATGCTTTCAGGGACGATTTTATGGGGATTACACAGATTAAGGAGTGCTCCAGCCGGTTTAAAGACCGCCCACAGCGTCTGAGAGCACGGTGCACTCTGAGCGCCGAACGACAGGCTGGAACCCCGCTGAAACAACCAGATCATTTCCAAAGTGAAGGCTTTGTTGATCCGGGACGTTGTCTGACTTCCACAGAAATGGCAGACGATGTGGACATCACCACTTTTGTGGCACATTCCTCTGTTACGGGAGTTTTTGTCATGGAAAGAGAAGCGGAGGGATGCGCCAAGGAGCCGCTCATGGCGCGGACAAAAGCACCTCCGCGTTGGTCTCACAGGACGGCTTTCAGACGGCTTTCTGTGGCTTTTCAGTCGTGTGACTATCCGAGAAATTGTGAATGAGCTGGACATGCCAGAACATGTCCTGTGAGGCTTCATCAGGGCATTGCTTTGCGCCATGCGGCTCCGTCCCGATGAGTGAATTGATGAAGCCACCGAAAGCCATCTGAAAGCCATCCTGTGAGACCTTCACGGAGGTGCTTTTGTCTGCGCCATGAGCAGCTCCGTGGCGCATCCTTCCGCTTCTCTTTCCATGACAAAATCTCCTGTAACAGTGGAATGTGCCGAAAAAGTGGTGATGTCCATGTCTTCTGCCATTTCTGTGGAAGTCAGATGACGTCCCGGATCAACAAACCTTCACTTTGGAAATGATCTGGTTGTTTCAGCGGGGTTTCAGCCTGTCGATCGGCGCTCGGAGTGCGCCGCGCTCTCAGACGCTGTGGGCGGTCTTTAAACCGGCTGGAGCACTCCTTAATCTGTGTAATCCCCATAAAATCATCCCTGAAAGCCATCTGAATTTTATGAATGGTGGCCACCTGGAGGTCTCTCACAGTTTCTGGAAAAATTTGATGCAGCAAAGCTCCAAATCATTCAGACATTTTATTCGCAATAAAAATCCAAGGAGAGGGGTGGACCACTGCTCACACAAAGCCTGCTCACAGGTGAATGACGCAACCGACAGGCGTGAAAAAACTCACGCATGCGCACGAAGGTTCAAGCTTGGCTGATGCAATCACACGTGATTCAAATCCATATGGTTTTTGCAAAAAATAAAAAGGTCGGATACTTTTCTAAAAGACCTCGTATAGCATGGCTACTCGGGCAATGCCTGGGTGTAAGATTGCATTGACATTAGTGATTGCTTAAGACAGGTAGCATTTAATTGTAATTGAATATTTTACTGTTGCCATGGTGAATCAAGGATCAACACTTTTATCTATTTAATATGAGGAACTTGTGCTTGCTAAATATTTGAGTGTGGGGGAGAGTTTTGGGTGTGTGTGTGTGTGTGTTTTGGGGGTTTGTGTGGGAGGGTTGGTAGTGAGGGGGCATGAGTGTGTGGGGGTGGCCTGTGTTTGGGGGCTGTGCATGTTGGTGCACAGTGCACAGGAAGAAACTTGCATGTGTGTTTATGCATGGGAGAGTGAGTTGTGGGGGCAGTTACAGTTAAGATGCACTGACATGACCATGATTTTGATTCACGCACTAGCACGAACTGTGTCGTGCTGGAGAGTAAACTCGTCTTTAAAGGGTGCAAACTGAACGTGAGGGGGCGCCGGTGCATGCTATTGCACACAGAGAATTTTGAAATGATAAAAAAAATCTCTCACGCACAAATGTTGTGCTATGTGGTGTGATCTAACCGCCAATACGATGTGCAACTCGTCAAGTGGAGTAAAGAAGTGAACAGAGAACAGAGTGAGTGGTGACATCAGCGGATCACATCAGAGTGCAGCTCGTCTGAATGATTACAAGTTAAATCTGTTATAATCAAGGTTGGGTAGGATTACTTTGAAAGAATACATCTGGATTACATGTAGGTATGTGCATACATTTCGATTACTTGTAATCTGATTACTTTTGGATTACATTTCAAAGTAATCCTACCCAACCCTGGTTATAATCATACTTTAAGGAAAGAACACAAGAAGAAAAGAACACACAACTGTGCCATGACAATGTAAACATGACAAATAATTATATTTATAAATGGCTGAAAATGCTTTATCTAGCTTGTGATTCAGGAAGCGATTAGAGCCGTTTTCACCGACCAATTTGCAGAGAAAATGATGAATCCGCCACAAAATAATTACTTCACATACACAGTATCCAGCCCAGAGCACGTGGCAGGCGGTAGAACAAAGAACAGCGTCCAGCTGGGATCACAGCGGGTGGAATCGTCACAATGACCAGCGTGCAAGTGCGTGAATCAAAGACATGCTCACGTCACTGCACCTTAGGAGTATGTGTGTGGAAGGATTGTGAATGGATGGGTCGTGTGTGTTGGGGAAGCTTGTGGGGGCCACCATCTTGGTTTGGTGTTTTAGTGTGTGTGTGTGTGTGTGTGTGTGTGTGTGTGTGTGTGTGTGTGTGTGTGTGTGTGTGTTGCTTAGTGTAGGAGGATTAGGTGTGATGACGTGTGCATGTAGGGAGCATGTTGGGCGTGGCCTGTGTTTGGGGGAAGTGCATGTTGGGGAGCAGTGTGCAAGGGTGAGCTTGCATGTGTTTGTGCGTGTGTGTGTGGGGGGGGAGTCAAGCATACACACATCCACATAAAGTTATGTCTTTTAGATGCTCTTTATTTGTTCAGTTGAACTCCAAGGGATATGTAACACTTAAATCCAATCCCAGACTGTTTATTTGCTGAATTGCTCATGAAATTATAAGGTGATTACACACATCTGAACATGAAACATCAAACATAGCAATTGTACAATGATGATTGCTCACATAAATAATAATAAAAAACAATCCTTCACTGGATTTCTAATGTGTGTGTAATTACCATCAAATGAAAGAAAGCAATCTCCTGTTATATCTGATATTGTTTTTGCAGTTGAAATTTCAGAGCAGGTTATGCAGTATATTTGAAAGTTAATGGCAGGTATTGGAAGGGCAAACATAAAGGAGGCAGGTAATAAAGGTTTTGTCAGTGTCAATTACATTATCGATACACCGGATGTTATGGACTGTAGACTGGGTGAGAGTTCCCTTTGCCGCTCAAAGTAAGAAATATTAATGTAACCTGTCACTACAGTCCATATCAACCTCTGCAATCCTGAAACTCATGAACAAGGTCAACAATGAAACCTCATACTGGCACGCATATTACAAAACCCCTGTAAAAGGGCTTAGCTGCCCTTTACAGCTGTCATATTCTGTCTGTCCGGCCTCAGCTTGGTCTGGATGATATATTGGCTTTTGGCAATTGAGTGCGGTCACTTGACCAGCCTTCACTGTTTATTAAACCTCCTATAGTTTTCATTTGTTTTTTTTAATTCTCACTTGTATGAACTAATAAAGTTGAATGTATGATCAGGGTCAAATTCAAAGTGAAATGTATTCATTTATATAGCGCCAATTCACAACGGGGTCACCTCAAGGTGCTTTACACAACTTGAAAAACAGAACAAAATGAACTAAAAGATTTAAAAAGCACAATAAAAGAATAAAAACAAAGTAAAAAGAATAAAAAACACAATAACATAAAATACTAACAATAAAACAGGAAAAACGACGGGTCTTCGACTTAAAAATCTCCACAGAGTCCTACATCATTCACACACATGTACTCAGTCTTGCTTCTACTGACTTTCATTCCCCTTCTCTCCAAAGCATATCTCCACTTCTCCAGACTAGACTCAACTTGCTCTCTACTCTCACTACAGATCACAATGTCATCTGCAAACATCATAGTCCATGGGGACTCCTGTCTGATCTCATCTGTCAACCTGTCCATCACCACTGCAAACAACAAAGGACTCAGATCTGATCCTTGGTGTAATCCCACCTCCACCTTGAATGAGTCTGTCATTCCGACTGCGCATCTCACCGCTGTCACACTATTCTTGTACATGTCCTGTACTACCCTAACATACTTCTCTGCCACTCCAGACTTCCTCATACAATGCCACAACTCTTCTCTTGGCACCCTATCATAAGCTTTTTCTAAGTCCACAAACACACAATGTAACTCTTTCTGTCCTTCTCTGTACTTTTCCAACAGTATTCTCAGAGCAAACATTGCATCTGTAGTGCTCTTTCTCGGCATGAAACCATATTGCTGCTCACAGATCACCTGTTTTCTAAGCCTAGCTTCTACTACTCTTTCCCATAACTTCATGCTGTGGCTGATCAGCTTTATGCCTCTGTAGTTACTGCAGCTCTGCACATCACCCTTGTTCTTGAAAATAGGAACCAGCACACTTCATCTCCACTCCTCAGGCATCCTCTCACTCATCTGGTTAGAAACTCTACTGCCATCTCTCCTAGACATTTCCATGCCTCCACTGGAATGTCATCTGGACCAACTGCCTTTCCACTCTTTATCCTCTTCATAGCAGCCCTCACTTCTTCCTTGCTAATCTTTTACTTCCTGATTTACTCTCACCACATCATCCAGCCTTTTCTCTCGCTCATTTTCTTTATTCATCAACTCTTCAAAATATTCCCTCCACCTTCTCAGCACATACTCCTCACTTGTCAGCACATTACCATGTGCATCTTTTACCACCCTAACCTGCTGCACATCCGTTCCAGCTCTGTCCCTTTGTCTGGCCAGTCGGTACAAGTCCTTTTCTCCTTCCTTACTATTCAACTTCTTGTACAGCTCGCAATATGCCTTTTCCTTTGCTTTTGCCACTTCTCGCCTTATGCCGCATCTCCTTGTACTCCTGTCTACTTTCTTCATCTCTCCGACTATCCCAAAACTTTTTCGCCAACCTCTTTCTCCTTATGCTTTCCAGGACCTCTTCATTCCACCACTAAGTCTCCTTGTCTTCCTTCCACTGTCCAGATGTCATACCCAGTACTGCCCTAGCTGTCTCCCTCACCACATCTGCAGTACTTTTCCAGTTGTCCAAAATTGCTTCCCCTCCAACTAGTGCTTCTCTCACCTGCTCGCTAAATTTCACACAACAGTCTTCCTCCTTCAGCTTCCACCATCTGATCCTTTGTTGAGCTCTCACTCTCTTCTTCTTCTTTACCTCTAAAGTCATCCTACAAACAACCATCCTATGCTGTCTAGTGACACTCTCTCCTGCTACCACCTTACAGTCTGTGATTTCTTTTATCTTGCATCTCTTATAAAGAATGTAGTCCACCTGTGTGCACCTTCCTCCACTCTTTTATGTTACCCTGTGCTCCTCCCTTTTATTAAAGTAGGTATTCACCACAGCCATTTCCATCCTTTTTGCAAAATCAACTACCATCTGTCCTTCCCCATTCCTATCCTTGATACCATATCTACCCATTACTTCCTCATCACCTCTGTTCCCTTCACCAACATGCCCATTGAAGTCTGCTCCTATCACCACTCTTTCATGCTTGGGCACACTCTCCACCACCTCATCTAACACACTCCAGAAATCTTCTTTCTCCTTCATCTCACAACCTACCTGTGGGGCATATGCACTGATGATATTCATCATCACCCCTTCAATTTCCAACTTCACACTCATCACCCTGTCAGACACTCGCTTAACCTCCAACACACTTTTAACATTCTCTTCCTTTAAAATGACCCCAACACCATTTCTCTTCCTATCCTCACCATGGTACAACAACTTGTACCCACCGCCGATGCTCCTGCTCTTACTTCCCTTCCACTTGGTCTCTTGCACACACAATATGTCTACCTTTCTCCTCTCCATCATATCAGCCAGCTCTCTCCCTTTACCAGTCATACTACCAACATTCAAAGTCACCACTCTCATTTCCACCCTTCAAGTTTTCTTCTTCTCCCGCTGTTCGTGGCAACATTTTCCTCCTCTTCTTCGTCGTCTTCGCCCAGCAGTAGCCCAATTTCCACTGGCACCCTGTTGGGCAATAGCACCGGTGGCGGACGTTGTTAACCTGGGCCGCGACCGATCCGGTATGGGAATTCGATTCTGAGTCTGCATAGTTGGGTTGGCTTGTTTTACGCCGGATGCCCTTCCTGACGCAACCCTCCTCATTTATCAGGGCTTGGGACCGGCACTCAGAATGTACTGGCTGCACACCTATCATATAATATCAATATCACTATATCAAGACAGTATCAATAATGCATTTCAGGATTTTTTTTTTTTTTTTTTTTTTTTTTGCTGAGTTTAACACAGATGAAGTAAAAAGTATTAGGCCCTTATGACATTTTACCAACACATTTGTAAACATCCTAGTTGAATTTTGGATGCTTACATTGTTTTACTTCGCCCACAGAAAAAAAATATTGCAGAAAAACAAACACACAAACAAAACCAAACATTGTAAACATTGAACATATTTAACAAGTTGAATGAATGAATTAATGAAATTATTCGGCACACAAAGGTCAAGAACAGCAAAAAACATACAATGAAAGAGAAAATGTTAATGGTGAAGAAAAATAAAATGTCTGTGTGTTATAGGTGAATCACAGTTCTTCACTTTATGGCTGAGCACAAAGTACTTTTTGCATGACTGCCGATAATTACTGTCATTGTCATTTAGGGTAATTTTCACAAGACAGAATGACATTTCATGAAAAATCTTGATGAATTTTGTATTCCTTTATTTTGAACAGTCATAACTTTGGTGTTGGCTGCATTGAAACTAAAAACAAAACTGCCAAGAATGGTCACCTAATTAGTATTTTGTACACGTCTTGTCATGTATTGTCTGTAACAAAACACACATGGCCACACAGGAATAAAAGAAACATGCACATGCAAACAAGCATGCACACCTGAGAGTGATACTGCTGATCTGATTTGTTCTCTGCACATATAGCGCTCTGTGTGCCTGCATTTGCAGAGTAGAACATAATTATTCACCGTTTTGCTGAAGTGTTGTCAGAGCAATAAGAATCTGTCACTAAAGGTGGGTGATACCGGTAATTTTGGTATTGATCCGATACCAAGTAAATACAGGCCCAGTATCGCTGATATCGATACCAACACCGATACTTTTTCATATTTAAGATTCATAGATCCAAAGGATCCAAAGGACCTTGGATAAAATTTCGCCAAACATTGTATGTGACAACAAAATACTTACAACACCTGAGCTTCTGGCATAATACAACACAATCAACATTTTTGTTTAAAAAATGTCACTCAACACAACTTAAAACAAAATCTCCGGAGGTAGAGGGCTGACTTGAGGAGAGCGCTGAGTGGGCAGGCCAGGCTGAACCTACCTGCATGGCTGTTGGCTGGTGCCGCTGAGCCACATGAAGGCGCAACAACAAAAGACCAGAGGGGGGAGGGTGCGCTGCTCCATGTTGTGTGACACAGCACAGCACTGCTTTTACAGACAGAGAGTAGGCTTTGATGAATCTGCGTGTGCAGCAGTCAGTGTGTGCAGAAGAGAAAAAAAGTATCGATCTTTTTACACAAGGATTGTTCAATATCAATACCGGCATTGGTATCAATATTATCGATATTAAGATCGATCCACCCACCTCTACCTGTCACACATAGTAAGAATGTTCAGGAACCAGGCGGACACGTCAAAAATGGCGATAATCCGGATGCAGTCGGGAGGGAAAAAGGCGTGGAGACTGTGGGTGGATCCCATCCAGACTGTCTCGTCCACACCTGCACAATCACATCCAAAATGTATTTAGACAACAGTTAGAGAACACAGACTGCTGTTTGACAGCCATAAAAAGTGCTGAAGACTGACCAATGTCCAAACATCTGGATGGCAAACACAGGACTGGAGTGGGAGCCAGCGCTGTGTCCTCCCTTTTCACAGTCCCTGCTAGTATTGGACATCGGTGTACAACCAATTTATGGACCGGACTCACCCCATGGGTGCTGTCACCCACTCACTCCCATGTAACCACATCTTCCTTCATCCTCTCTTTCCCAGAGCTCACTGACTTCACGTGTGTGTGCGTGCATAGAACAGGTGATGAAATGATGGCTCAGCTGTGTGCACCCTTGTCAGCCACTGTACACCTTTTGCTCCTAAACTTTGCTGGCAGTGGTCCAAGCTTCTCCATGCACACATCATTCATCAGACACAGCCATTCAGGCAAACGTTATTAATTTATTTAATTTTTATTGCTAACTCCAGCATAAGCAGCACAACGCACCTCTATACACCGCAATGTCCGGTTGGATTATAGGTGCACGGCATGTCAAATGGGAGCAGGGTGAGAGGGTTTTCACCACAGGCTGTGGTCCCTGACTCATGTCCACTCTGTGCTGTGAAATGCTCCTGGGGCCGTGCCGGAGGTAAGATTCATGTTTAATAATGTTGTCATGGGCTGCCGAAACAGTTCCATGTCATACCTCTTACAGTTAGATGGTGATCAAGTAATAATGTGTATATTACAGTGGTGACATCCATTCAGCTCCAAGTTTCTAATGCTTGCAATCACACATTAATGCAAATGAGGCCGCAATGGGGTGCACCTGTCTGTGGTGTCACAGATATGATGGGCACAATATTTCAGATTACTTATGTCACCCATGGGAAGGAACGGAAATGTATCTGCACTGTAAGGTCTATTATGGATGTAACAGCCTTTTCAGATCTGCGGTGGTGTGCGCTGTGCGATGTATTGACCTGCAGTGACACACGGTTCTTTAGGTTTGATTGTGCGCTGTTCTCATCCACTGCACACAATAAATGCATGCCACATACATGCAAGCACTTATATATCAACATGTCCTTTGCCCTCCCTGGCTGATGTCCAGTGGAGGTGGACATACATGGCACAAGGAGGACATGCTGGCAGGTTTTGCCGTGACTGATCCATCTCAGAGTTCAGACAACTGCAATCAGATCATTTCAAATGCTGCTATGACGCCATCAGAATATGAAGATTGCAATCAGATGGTGCACACACTGCACATAGACCACTGCCAGATGGGTGTCCCATCTTGATGGCACCAAGAGTGTTTTGAACTGTGCAACACACTCGAGAGAGCCAAGCGAATGGGACCAACTATGTAGACTGCTCAGAGGCTTAATTATAAGTCTCTATCATTGATCGAATCCAAGAATGTTTTAAAACTAGTTTATTACCACAAATTTGATTTGGAAGTGTTTGGTTGGCCTATATTTTCTTTTCTTTTATTATTTGTAAATGATATACAATAAGCCCCTTATGTTCTTGTATTTTTATTTTCATGTATGCAGCTATTTCAGAATTTTGTACAGGACCTGTCTTGGTTGGATTTGATTCATAAATAAATACATTATTTAAAAAAAAAAAGGAGATGCCATTGTCTCCTTCAGGGAGGTGGTGGCGTAATGGTTTGCATGTGATTTAAGAGGTTTTACTTTGCCATCTGATGGCTAATAATCACATTATTCCCTTTGATCGGATTCGCGCATCGGCACCCAGCCGCTCATGGCGCGGCGCCACAGCAAAACACCTCCGTTGGAAGTCTCACAGGACAAGTTTGAACATGCCCAGCTGTTAAACAATTTCTCGGATACTCACTCGACTGAAAGCCATCGAAAACCGCCTGAATCTTACGAATGGTTATCAACACGGAGCTGTTTTCTATGGCGCCGTGCGATGAGCGGCTGCGTGCTGACACGTGAATCCGTCCGCACGTCTTTCATTACAAAATCTCCTTTAACAGTGGAATGTCTGGATAAACTGCTGATCTCGGCCTCTTCTGAAACTTCTCTACTCTTTCACGACGTCCTGGGTCAACAGAGGCTTAAATTTGGAAGTTTTCGGTTTGAAACAGGCTGACGACGGCGGCTCGGGGCGCCGTGGGCTGTCCTTAAAGCGATAGTAACACTCCTTAATTTCTCATCAGATGTTAAAATTTTCACCGAAAACCGTCTGAAGTTCTCGAATGGTGTCCACTTGGATGTGCCTTACAGTTTCTGAAAAAAATCAAGCAAAGCGCCAGTCTCTCAGGAAGTTCTCAGACAAATGAATTCCAACGGGAGGGGTGGACCAGTGCTTACTCAAAGCCTGCCCACAGGCGAATGACGCAACCGACAGGCGTGAAAAAACTCACGCATGCGCACGAGGGTTCAAGCTTGTCTGATGTAATCGCATGTGATTCAAATCCATATAGTTTTTGAAAAAAATAAAAAGGTCGGTTTCTTTTCTAATAGACCTCGTACGTGTCTGCTATGTTTAATCTGCATGGAACTTCATGAACGCAAATCGAATTTCAGACATTTTATATATATTCCTCTGGAACAAACAGGACAAACAGTGTTGTAAAGTACAATAATCAGGATGTTAAAGAGCAAACTTCACTTTCCCCCACAACCCCAGAATGACATGAACAGGAAGCGATCGCAGCTCACAGCAACTCCCATTGAAAATAACGGTGAAACAACCTGAGCTTCTGACATTATTTACATAAAACAAACACAACAACGACTATAAACCCAGAGAATATATTCACAAGAGTTTTAGGCACAATATACAAAGAGTTTTATGTTGCGATGTTCATGCTGTTGTCCGTGTGCAGTGGTTAAAGTGCATCCTGATCAGTGCGTCTCAATGCAGTTTTCAGGAGATGATAATGACATCTTGCAGCACAGCGACCTCACCGAGGTTTTGCAAGATTTTGCGGGATTTGAAACCTCAATAGGGCGAATAGCCCCAGATTGCATTTCAGAGCTTCTAGAATTCAAACATTTTCGTGTGGGTGGTGTTGGGGGATAATTTTGGGTTTCAGCTTTTTTTGTTTTTCACCACTTTCATCCCTGAATATGTCAACCGTAAGTCACTTTTGTGCAGATTAAAGTCACTAACTGGGACTCCTGTCTTGTTGTGAGAAAGAAATGAGAATTGTCCTCTGTTCTGTTCACACAGCTCCAAAGGCTGACACCTCTTCTCCATACCTCTCAGCTCAGAGGTATGGAGAGACATTCATGCCAAAATGTTTGAAAGGAAATGCTTTTGACAAAAACTACAGATTTTGTTTATTTTTATTTATATCCAGACATCAATGATACAGTGACCAATTTCATATTCATTGACTTTAAGACAAATTGTTGTTGAGATAGAAAACCTGTGAAGCCTACTTTTAGTACACAGAAAATTAACAAGAGGTATCGATAAGAGAATCGATAAGGAATCAGAATGATAAGCAGAATTGATAATGGCATCAATATCAATAAATTCTTATCAATACCTATCCCTAATCAGTTATGTGTCTCTCCCACTTAAATCTGTTATCTAAATAAACACCAAGGAACTTAACCAGCTCAGATAGTCTTAGCTCGATACCACCCAATTTTGGTAGAACTAGGCCAAATTTGGTTCTCTTATTTATGAAGAGGACCATAACTGTTTTGTGTGGATTCACATACAAACTGTTGGACACACCACTTCTATACTATCCTGAGAGCATGCTGCATGAGTCCTGAAACAGTCTTCAAGCAGAATTCCTCAATAAAGATAGGTAAATCCTCTGCATACCCTTGGGTGTACAGTCTGAGATTATTTAACTCAGTGAGAAGGCTGTTCACAACAAGTAACTGTAGCGGATTTAAATAATTTGCAGTTTAAACTTTGGCCTTTGACCTTTGAAGAAAAACTGAATTATAAGCAGTGATCACTCTGCTGGAATGTGGAGGCTGGAGGGAAGTGTTTCAGTAGACATCCCCCAGGTGTTACTGGAGCCTTCGAGTCAAAAGTGGAACAGTCATTTTAGTTTGAGGCATCAGCCCTTTTGGGAAAAATAATTAATGTACTTTATTGGGATGAATTCTGAATGAGGGTATCTGCACTACATAACCAACAAACAGGAGAGATAACCCTCCTTGAAGACACCTGTGCTTCACTGCCATCCTCACTGTACTGTCACTGTACCTCACTGAATTCATTGCCCTTGTACTTTGAAGTATGGCAACAATCCATCTGGTGACAGTGCTGTTCACACATTTGGACTGCAGAGCTATGTTGATAAAATGTTATAAAAGTTAATGTTAATTCTCTGTCATATTTACCATTATAATTTATCTTAATAATTTATTGTGACTAATATATTCCCATTTTATTACTCCTGCACAGGTTTGCTGTGATAGCATTTAACACAGCAGCATGGTGGCTTAGTGGTTAGCAGTGTTGCCTCACAGCAAGAAGGCCATGGGTTTGATTCCCACCTGTGGCCTTTCTGTGTAGAGTTTGCGTGTTCTCCCCCTGTTTGAGTGGGTTCTCTCTGGGTGCTCCGGCTTCCTCCCACATCCAAAGACATGCAGGCTAGGCAGATTGGGAACTTTAAATTCTCTGTCGGTGTGAGTGCGGGTGTGACTGTTTGTTTGTCTATATGTGGGCCTGTGACAGACTGGTGTCCTGTTCAGGGTGTACCCCGCTCAGCTCCCCCCGTGACTTTTACTGGGCTAAGTGGTTCAAGATGAGTGTGTGTGTGTGTATACTGAAATTTTTCTGTGTTAAAGGTTGTATTTCAGAACAATGCCATCGAAGAGGGAAGAAGAGTATAGATGAGACTGATGAGGTGAGACATTCGTTAATCAGTGCATGTTGACAGAAGAAGCAGAAACGGTCTATGACACTGATTGTCTTGTGCTATGTGATGAGATGGACTTTGGCACATCTTGGGACGGTATGTCAGTGATATGAAAACTGAATGTATTTGTATTTGTCTTCAGATGTACACTGTGTATGACATCTACCTTTGAAGCTTTAAATAACAAAAGATCTTAGAAACTTAAACCTGTTTCCTCTGGTGTCTCATTTGTTGTCTGTGTTAGAGAGTTTTTAGGTCATTTTTCCTAACATAAAATCAACCGATATATTATCGAGCACTCACTGAATAACAAAACTTGTTATTCAATGTTATTCAAACTTGTTATTCAAAACTTGTTAAATAATGTTGAATAATGATGCTTAAAATTGAAAGATTGTATTGTAAAAAGGGGCATAAAATATAAGACTTGTTCTTCTCTCTGCTCCTTTTCATTCAGTGTCTTGTAATGTACTCATTTCTGCTTTTCTTTTAAATGAATGAAATAAATATTGGAAAAAAAACAAACTTAATCTGTACTGTTGACTAGATAGGTTTTTCTCAGTTCTCTTAACAAGGTCATGCATGGCTGCCTCTGTGGAGAGCACTGCTTGATATGAATGTTGCCTTACATTGAGTGGTGACCTTTTAAGGACACCATCTCTGACATATCAATCAATTAGTCTCACCAAACCTTAAAAAAGGAATGATGTGAGACTGATGGCTCTAAAAGTTTTAGCTTCTTTGTAAGAAGGTTTGCCTGGCTTGGGTGAAAACAAAATCACCCTGGCTTGTCTCCACGATTCGGCTACATAGCCATTAGCCAGACATGCCTGATACATATTAGTTATAGTATTGATTAGCACATCCAAGCCCTTCTGTTGAAGAGCAGGGGAAATTATATCAATACCACTCATTTTGTATGGGCCAAACAAATTGATTGTCCATTCCACTCTAGTTTAATTAACTATCTTATCCACTATCGTCCAGTCTTCCACAGTGGGGACACATGGAGGCTCATCCATTGGATGTTGCTCATAGCCTGGACCTCATGGACCTGAAGCAGATTCTTTAGGACATTCACCTGGGTGTTTGGAATGCCCTGTGTTGGACAACCAATCTGCAGGTGATTGACTGGATCATTTCCCAAGATTCTGTACAGGCACTTTGTCCCTCCACCTCTCCACAAAAGGTTCTCCAGGAAAGTCTTTTTGCTTTCTTAATGGCTACTTTGTAACTTCTTCTAGTCTTAACATATTGGTCCCATCTTTTTCCAGATGTTTTAGCTCTATATCTGTGACACTTAGCCCACTTCTTGCCAGAGTCCTGTTAGCTGTGGCTTCTTACTGGGCTTCCTGGGCTTCCGCAGACAAGCTCATAGGTTGTCAACACAGCCTCCTGTAAACTGTAAACTTCAGTTTCTTTGTCTTGTAGAGTTTTAATTCTGACAATTGTACCCCCACATGAGGGATGTCAGGGTCTTACGATAAAGATCTCAGTCTGCCCCCCTCGGGTTTCTATAAGTTACTAGTTTTGTAATTCTCCCCTTCAAAGTGGAGTTGTCGGTGGTCTGACATCGAGTCCTCCTTGAAAATAGAGCAGTTACTGACTAAATCTAATAGGTCCATAGAATCTACTGTCAATGACCTCCTCTCTGTTAAAAACACAGAAATTTGTTTCATTGCCCTGATTAAATACAAAGATATTATTGGCCACCAGCAATTATAGTCAAGCCCTACCCCTTGGATTTGTATTTGAGCTCCCCCAGCCTACGTGATGAGCACTGGCATCACAACCAAGCAGGACAGGGAGATGTCTCTCTGTCTCTGCAACAGTTAACTATGCTAACCATTTCCCTTGATTGTGGGGGATCTGGTGAGTCAAATGGGAGGTAGACAGATGCATTGACTATAGCCTTGTCCCCAATGCAGTTAACATTTTCTTGAACTGCAACTGTATCCAACTATGCCAGTTCTGGCAGTGCTGTGTATCTTACTCTTTTTGTAAGTGATATTGCTGCTATTGGCTTCTCACTGCATGAATCATACAGGAGAGTACGCCCTGGCTAACCCAGGCTTATTATGTGATCCCTAAAAATACACGGTTCAAGGATTAGGACTGTAGCTGTATGCATCCCACTGTGATGAGCACAACAAAACAGCCTCCTTACAGCGATGCAAATTGATCTGGATAACATTTTTGACTGTACCCACCATTTATGGCAAGACAATCATATTAGTGACAAAGTGACAAAAGTGACAAAGTTTTTTATTCGGCACACAAAATATTCAACTAGAAAAAAATGAACAATTCCACAAACAAACACAGACAAAACTAGTGAGTCCGAAAGGGTGTGGGCTGAAGCAAAGCTTATTAGCGCCCTTAGTACAAGTCCAACAATTCTAATCAGTCATATTTACATAAATACAAATTCACTACTACATGTCGACACACAGACATACACATCAATATACTATTCACTTATAATTATATTTATAAAGTACCAGATCACAAGAAAGTCGAATCAAGGCACTTTACGCCAGTAAGGACTAACCTTACCAACCCCCAGAGCGAGCACTAGGCAACTGTGGTGAGGAAAAACTCCCTATAAGGAAGAAACCTCAAGCAGACCAGGCTCTTGGGGGTGACCCTCTGCTTGGGCTGTGCCACATATACCTATATACATACGTATATACTTTACAAACATAAATATATACATACATATACACAGTCACTTATATACATATACATATACACCTACCCATATCTATATATCTACATATGCATATACATACCCACACATTCAAATATACAATAAGTCCCACTTATAAATTGAACATTCCATATAAATCAAATTATATTTGCTTCTTTATGATACTTAGACATGATGTTCTTTTTGAGTAGTTTCTTAAATCTTACTAAGGTACTACTCATTCTAACCTCTGTTGAACATTTGTTCCATTTCCTCACCCCAACCACAGACACACAAAAACCCTTTACATTTGTTCTTACTGGTGGTTTCATAAAAATTGCACAACCTCTTAAACTATATCTGGATTCCCTCAATCGGAACAGACTCTGGACATGTCTCGGTAAGGCTTGGTTTTTCGCTCGAAATAAAGTTTGAACTGTAATGTAATCGAACAAATCTATGAATTTTAATAAATTTAAAGACACAAATAGAGAATGAGTTGGTTCACGATATTGTTTATTGCAGATGATTCGTATGGCTCGTTTTTGCAAAAGGAATATTGGATTGGTATTTGATTTTTAAGTGTTTCCCCATGACTCAACACAATATGTCATATATGGTACCATCAGAGAATGATATAAAGTAAGTAACCCTTCTTGCGGCAGTAGGTCTTTGGCTTTATACAAAATGGCTATAGTTTTTGACAATTTTGATTTCACATAATTTATATGTGGTTTCCAGCTAAGTTTATTATCAATTATAACACCTAAAAATGTATTCTCTGTTACTAACTCAATTTCCTTATTGTTTATAGTTCAATTTTTACATTTGGGTGCCTGTTTATTTCCAAATATAATACATTTAGTTTTCCCAAGGTTGAGTGACAACTTATTAGCGTCAAACCAAACCTTAAATTTTTCCAGTTCTTTCTCCACTATGTCCAGAAGCTGTTCAAGATTTTCACCGCTACAGAACACAGTTGTATCATCCGCAAAAAGGACACATCTTAGTGACCTCGACACCCAACTTAAATCATTTATATAGATTATAAACAACAAAGGACCCAGCACTGAGCCCTGCGGCACCCCACATGTGACATCCCTGAGTTCAGAATTTGTATTATTGAATTGAACATACTGAAATCTGCCTTGTAAATAACTAGCTATCCATTCATATGCCAGACCTCTGATTCCATATTTCTGCAGTTTAATTAATAGTATTCCATGGTTAATTATGTCAAACGCTTTCTGTAAATCAAAAAAACACCTATTGTGTATTGTTTATTGTCAATTGCAGTTGCTATACTTTCCACAAAGTCCATCAAAGCATGTGATGTAGTTCGAGACCTTCTGAATCCATATTGTTCTTCACAAATGATGTTATGCTTCAGTAAATAATCATTTAATCTTTTAGCAAATATTTTTTCCAAAATTTTGGAAAATTGTGGCAGGAGTGATATAGGTCTATAATTAGAAAATGTGTGTTTGTCACCAGTTTTAAACAGAGGAATTACTTTGGCTATTTTCATTTGAGAAGGAAATTTACCCGTACTTAGTGACATATTGCAAATATAATTGAACGGTTTTACTATACAATCAATAACTTTTTTTAATAAAGCCATATCCAAATTATTAAAATCAGTCGATTTCTTACTTTTTGAACCATGTACCAGATCAAGTATTTCCCTTTCATGAGTACCACCAATGAACATTGAAACAGATTTGTTAAACGTTGAATTATTTACCCAGAAGTTATTAGTTGATGAGTCAATTTTACTGGCAAGATTTTTACCCACATTAACGAAGTATTCATTAAAGTGTTCAGCAATAGACTCGTCGTTATCAATCGTGATGTAGTTGTTACTCTGAAAAAATGAAGGATAATCTCTAGTTACTCTATTCTTTTTTACTGTTTCATTTAATATGTTCCATGTGTTTTTGATGTTATTTCTATTTTTGACAAGTAACTCATTATAATATATTTTTTACTGAGTCTCATGATATTGATTAACTTATTCTTATATGTTTTATACTTACTTTCAGCTTCCTTAGTTCGTAGTTTTATGAATTGTTTATATAGTACGTTTTTCTTTTTACATGCCCTCTGAAGTCCCTTAGTTATCCATGGTTTGTTGCTATATTGATTTCTATATATTTTGTCAACAAATGGACAGTGTTTATTATACAAACTGGAAAAAATGGAAATGAAAGCATCATATGACCTGTCAACATCATCAACAAAAACATCTGACCAATTCTGACTTGATAAATCCTCCCTTAAATTATCAGTTGTTTCAGGTGTTACTTTTCTACTCATGAATTTGATATTGCTTCAATACTTACAACAACCCTCCAATGCAAAGACTGAGAAAACTGGCAAGTGATCACTGATATCACTGACCAGTAGTCCCCCACTAAGATTACCGGATATAACGTTAGTTAAAATATTGTCAATGAGAGTTGTTGAGTCCATAGTTATTCTGCTAGGATGAATGATGGTTGGAAACAGTCCTAAACAGTACAAGGTGTTTATAAATGAGGTAATTTGTGGATGATTGTGAGGGTTTAAAAAATCTATATTGAAATCTCCACAGACAAATAAATGCTTATTTCTGTTGATTTTGTTGTACATTCCTAAGATAATGTCTTCAAAGGTGTCAATATTTGTCCCAGGAGCTCTGTAAATGCAACTAACAACTATGTTTTTGGAGTTTATAGATGTCATTTATATGGTAACACATTCCATGATGTTGTCCACTGTAAATGACATGTTGTTAATGAGTTTACAGTTATAATCTGACCTTACAAACAATGCAACGCCTCCGCCCCGTCTCGTCTGCCTATTAACCAGGAACAATTCATAACCATCAAGATATACCACATCTTTATTATCCTCATTTAACCATGTTTCTGAAATTGCAATAACTGAAAAACGTTTTTTGGATGTTTTCAAACAATCATTAATAGTGGACAGATTACGAGAAAGACTTCTGCTGTTGAAATGTATAATTGAAAAATCTTCATCATTGATTTTATAATTTTTGAATTGTTCTTCTGTAAAATATTTGCACTGTCTCACAATATTCTCACTGAAAAAGGTATCAGGATCATTTTCAGATTTGAAGGGGTGGTTAGCAGAGTTATTATAATTAAATGTATCTAGACAGAGCTCCTGGGCAGAAATAAACGGATCATTATCCTTAGTCATTATGTCTCTCTTGTCTCCGGGTGTAGATGATGTGGATGAGTGGGTTGCTCCAGTCTGCATCATGGTGCTGTGATGTGTTTGAGTCCTCATACCTATTGTTCATATTTGTCCAGCTCCTCGATGTTCCTTATTGCCATAACCTTTGCTTGTTCTGGTGATCCGTTCAGTTTGATGAATATTTTACAGTTTGAAGTCCATGTGTGCTGGATTTTTCCCTGTTTCTTTAAGAAGCGTGCTTTCCTGGCGATGTCGGCATTCCGTTTGGTGAGATGTTCATTGATGAATACGTTTGTCCCTTTCAGTTTTCTTCCTTGTTTTAACAGTGCTGTTTTGTGTTTTCTGTTGATGAATCTCATGATGACGGTTCGTTTATCACCGTCATTTCTCCGGGGCAGAGGGTGGCACGCTTCAATGTTATTTAAATCCATTTCTATACCTTTAGATAGGAGGAAATCAACAACCTGTTTTTCCACAGAGCTGACCTCCTGTTCACTGGGATCCCCTCCGCTCTCATCTGTTACCGCCCGTGCGTAGGACCGTGGTTTGATGTGAAGACCTGTGATGATGACGTCGTTGATTCTGGTGTACTGCTCCAATTCAGCCACTCTATTTTCCAGGTGCACCAAATGCCGGTCTTTCTCGGCGTTCTGGAGCCGTAATGCCTTCACCTCCTCCACCAGATCCATTATTGATTTCTGTTGCTGCTTCACAA
Organism: Thalassophryne amazonica; assembly: GCF_902500255.1. Classification (NCBI taxonomy): domain Eukaryota; kingdom Metazoa; phylum Chordata; class Actinopteri; order Batrachoidiformes; family Batrachoididae; genus Thalassophryne; species Thalassophryne amazonica. The sequence continues at coordinate 138,357,529 of NC_047105.1, read as the reverse complement.
CAGAAACCTCCTCTGATAGAAAGTCCAGAGATTTTTTAATATCGTCACCTTCCTCCGCTGTCAGAACCTTCTTAGGCCCCATGGTCGGCTTATGGGCAGCTTGACGATCGCCGATGTTAACAGCCTGTGTTGTTTGTCACCGGGATGGATCTGCACTGTGCTGGTGCCGCGCGGCCTCGGTGTTTCCACGCTGATGGATCCGCGGTGGCTGTACAAGGCCTCGGGGAAGCGGCACTCGTGACGCGTGGCTTTAATGATGCAGCGCGCAGCCTCAGTGAATTCACCACGTTGGGTGGGCCTCGGACGTTGTTGCTGTCCAGTCGCGGGGCTAAGTTCCCGGTTGAGGTGGTATTCCCACTGTCCGGGTTGGCAAACACCGGCGTGGCAGATGGCAACTACAAACACCACCTCTGAAAACTCAGGTACAAACTTTTTGCAGCTCGCTCTGATGACATGCAGCTCTCTAGTGACGACACGCAGCTCTCTGACGACACCTGAGATAGGCAAGAGGCGAAAAGGCAAGAGGATTAGTTATCTTACACCCAACTAACGGCTTTGCTGCTGACCTTGAAAGTCAGACAGCTCAGCTCAAAGTAGGGTTTATTCTCCAGTCCCTCAAGACACATCAAGTAGTCCTCGTCCACCCTGAGCAAAATAAATTGCTCACCCTCTTGTGGTTGGGTGTGGACTACTTGCCAGACGTCTGTGTGAAGGCCTGGAGTCTGCTTCTGGAGCCTCTGCAAAACAATCCTGGACTACAGGTGACGAGGAATGAATGCAGAAACTCTCCTGAGTATTGGAAGGTATTGATCCATCTTAGTTAAGAAAGTGTGGCCCTCCCACTCAGCAACACCCACAGAAACCTATAACTTCTGGGTCTCTTGGTGATTTTCCTCACAATTTTCCTTCTTGCACAGTCACTCAGTTTTTGAGAACTATCTACTCCACACAGATTTACCATATAGTGCCATACTATTTGTATTTCTTCATAACTGATGTAAATAAAGTCCAAGACATATTCAGTGACTTGGAAATGTTCATGTATCCATCCCCTGAATTGTCTGAAGATTGTCTGCCAATGAAACTAATGATTTACTTGTATTACAAAAAAAAAAAAAAAACAGGCTATAGTGTTTATGTGTAAGTTTGTGAACACAGTAACAGGTAGCAAATTGGCTGTAATGTAATGGCACCAGATACAAATCATGGCTGTGGCACTAAATTGATCAGGGGCAGCTCTGATAAAAAGGAGAGGGTTTTGTTGCAATGGTGAGTCTATATGTGTTCATATTTTTAAGTAAAACAAACAAACAAATAAAAAACACTTGGAGAAAAAACCCAACCAGTTAGCATTCTATAAAATCCCTCTTTAAAGATACCCAAAAGAAGGAGAATGTGGGTGAAAGCTGTTATCAAGACAAAATGCAACAGAACGGTTCGCCGATGGAAATTCAAATATACAACGCATGATTTGTGGCGGTTCAACAAAGCACACACAAACACAGCCGGTGTGTTTGATGGGATAGAGTCAAGGCAAAGAAGGGCATGGAAAACAGTAGCTCTTCCACACTTAAAGTGGTACCAGCTAGTTTCTGTCCCTGTATCCCTCGGTGTCTGTCTTTTTAATACAATTCTTAATAAATGAGAAAAAGGATTTTCACTCAGTATAAAGGTTTACAATCAGACACTTGCTATTTCCAGTGGTGTTTGAGATAATATTTCAAAACATCACAAGAAGAAGAACTGTTTTACATGCAGAGGAACTGATGCTATTGTATTAGAAGAGGGCAGAGCTGGAGATTTCCTGCTGCCTTCCACTTACCCATGTATCCTCCAGCAACCATTAGTCGTTTATAACATTCCCACAGTATTTATCTGTTATTTTTTGGAACTATCTATGTTTTACTCTGTACTTCGTCTCGATGGTGTTGGGTTTGGTGATGCTATTGCTTTACATCAGGCCCCTGTGGATACTGAACACTCCTTTATTCTCCCCTCCTGGTCGCTTCTTGTCGCAATCAGATAATTGTTTCCCACAGCAATGATTTCAGACCACAAACCATGTAATCCATAGTACTGCTCAGTGGTGCTGCTACAGCAGAAAAGTGCCCAACCTCTAAAGGTCTCATTGAAGGCCCTTTTTGAAATGCTTTTCAGAATTGATTAGATAAGAATGAGAACCATGCATCCACACACACATATACATTTGTAAAGCTGCATGTTTTCTTCTGCTGATTCTGAAGAGTTACATCTGATGGTAGTTATTGAAGAGAAACATAATTTCTCCTCAGTTGTCAGGCAAAATCTACTTTTATTAACGTGCGTGGCAGTGAAGCAGTTATAGCAGGGTATTGTTTTTACTGGGGCATGCGTCGACTGTGACAAAGAGAACACAAAACTGATTGATTTCCTTCAAACCTGATGGGAATATTATTTGAATACATATGTAGAGGTGATAAGATTGCAGAGTAATTTGGAAAAAGGCCAACAGTCAAGGAAGACATGTCCAGAAAAAACTTTTTTTTTTTTTTTTTTGTATATCTGAACAACCAAGGACTACAGATAGCTCAATCATGGTGGAAATATAACTTAGATAGATATCTTGTGTATGTGTTGTGGTACAGTTGTGCTCATAAATGTACATACCCTGGCAGAATTTTAGATTTTATGGACATTTTCTGAGAATATTAAATGAAACACACAATTTTTTTTTTCAATCATGTTTCATGGTTGTGTGAAGCCATTTATTGTCAAACAACTGTGTTTACTCTTTTTAAATTATATATTTTTTAAATTATGCAGAAAATAATGACCTGATCAAAGGTTTACATACCCTGGTCATTTAGGTCTGATAAGATGCACACAAGTTAAGACAAACAGGTTTGAATGGCTACTAAAGGCAACCATCCACACCTGTGATATGTTTGCTTGTAATCAGTGTGTGTGTATAAAAGGTCACTGAGTTTCTGGGCTCTTCACAGACCCTTGCATCTTTTATCCAGTGCTGCTCTGATGTTTCTGGTTCCTGAGTCATAGGAAAAGCAACAGAACTGTCAAAGGATCTGCACGAAAAGGTCACTGAACTCTATAAAACACGAAAGGGATATCCAAGGACCTAAGAATGCCAATCAGCAGTGTTCAAACTCTAATCAAGAAGTGGAAAATGAGGGAAATGAAACTGCGGTCAGGTAGACCAACAGAAATTTCAGCACCAACTGCCAGAAAAATTGTTCAGGATGCAAAGAAAAACCCACACATAACTTCCGCTGAAACACAGGACTCTCTGAAACAAAGTGGTGTGGCAGTTTCAAGATGCACAATAAGGAGCCACTTCAAGAAAAATTGGCTGCATCATTGAGTCGTCGGAAGAAAGCCATGACTATGCAAATGCCACAAAGTATCCCACTAAGAATACACCAAGCAGAACAGAGAATAAAGTCATTTGGAGTGATGAGACAAAATTGAACTTTTTGGCCACAACCATAAACATTATGTTTGAAGAGGAGTCAACAAAACCTATGATGAAAGGTGCACCATTACTACCGTGAAACAGGGAAGGGGATCGCTGATATTTTGGGGATGTGTGACCCACAAAGGCATAGGAATGTGGTCAAAATTGATGGCAGGATGAATGCAGTATGTAATCAGAAAACACTGGAGGAAAATTTGCACTCATCAGCCCAGAAGGTGCGCATTGGACATACTTGGATTTTCCAACATGACAACTATCCAAAACACAAGGCCAAGTCAACCAGTCACTGGCTACAGTAGAATAAAGTGAAGGTTCTGGAGTGGCCATCTCAGTCTCCTCGCCTCAATATCATTGAGCCACTCTGGGGAGATCTCAAATGTACAGTTCATGCAAGACAGCCCAGGAATTTACAGGAACTGGAAGTTTTTGCCAAGAAGAATTGGCATTGTTGGCATCAGAGGAAATAAAGATCCTCATCCACAACTACCACAAAAGATTCCAAGCTGTTATTGATGTTAAAGAGGGCAATATGCAGTATTAAGAACTAGGATATGAAAACTTTTGATCAGTTTCATTTTGGTAGTTACTGTTATCATAATGTTTTAAAAAGAGTAAACAGTTGTTTGACAATGAATAGCTTCACAGAACCAGTAACCTTGAGTGAAAAAAAAAATGTTTTTAATATTATCTGACCCTTCAGCTGCTCCCTTGTTTGCACTCGGGGTCGCCACAGCAAATCCAAGGTGGATCTGCATGTTGATTTGGCACAGGTTTTACGCCGGATGCCCTTCCTGACGCAACTCCACATTACATGGAGAAATGTGGCAGGGGTGGGATTTGAACCCAGAACCTTCCAAACTGAAACCAAGCGCATTAACCACTCGGCCACCACCCCTGCTTTTAATATTATCTGACAAATAGCCAAAAAAAAAAAAAAAGAGAAACATTCTGCCAGGATATGCAAACTTATGAGTACAACTGTAAGTCCCCTGCCTATTTCTATCACCTCTTTCTGTCCATGTGTTCAGTCCCTGGTCTGTGACCCTGTGTCATCACATTTGTTTTGTGTGCGCACTGTTTAGTCTGAGTTCCACATTGCCTTAGTTCTGGATTTATAACCCCAATTCCAATGAAGTTGGGACTTTGTGTAAAATGTAAATAAAAAGATAGATTACAATGATTTGCAAATCATCTTCAACCTATATTCAATTGAATACACTACAAAGACAAGTTATTTAATGTTCAAACTGATAAACTTTATTGCTTTGTACAAATATTTGCTCATTTTGAAATGGATGCCTGCAACACGTTTCAAAAAAGCTGGGATAGTGGTATGTTTACTACTGTGTTACAGAACCTTTCCTTCTAACAACGCTCAATAAGAGTTTAGGAACTGAGGACACTAATTGTTGAAGCTTTGTAGGTGGAATTATTTTCCATTCTTGCTTGATGTATGACTTCAGTTGTTCAACAGTCCGGGGTTTCCATTGTCGTATTTTGAGCTTAATAATGCACCACACATTTTCAATGGGTGACAGATCTGGACTGCATACAGACCAAATCTAGTACCCGCACTCTTTTACTACAAAGCCACGCTGTTGTAACACGTGCAGAGTGTGGCTTGGCATTGTCTTGCTGAAATAAGCAGGGATGTCCCTGAAAGAGACATTGTTTGGATGGCAGCATGTGTTGCTCCAAAACCTGGATGTACCTTTCAGCATTGATGGTGCCATCACAGATGTGTAGGTTGCCCCTGCCATGGGCACTAACACACCCCATACATCACAGATGCTGGCTTTTGAACTTTGCGCTGGTAACAATCTGGATGGTCTTTTTGCTCTTTTGTCCAGAGGACACAACGTCCATGATTTCCCAAAACAATTTACAATGTGGGACTCATCAGACCGTAGCTCACTTTTCCACTTTGCATCTGTCTATTTCAAATGAGCTTGGGCCCAGAGAAGGAGGCGACATTTCTGGATGTTATCGATGTTTGGCTTTCACTTTGCATGGCAGAGTTTTAACTTGCACTTGTAGATGTAGCAATGAACTGTGTTAACTGACAATGGTTTTCTGAAGTGTTCCTGAACCCACGCAGTAAGATCCTTTACACAACGATCTTGGATTTTAATGCAGTGCCGCCTGAGGGACACGGGCATTCAGTGTTGGTTTTTGGCCTTGTTGCTTACGTATATAAAGTTCATTGTTGTTCATTGTTCTTAAACTGTTGGACCATTTTTTCACACAGTTGTTCACAAAGTGGTGATCCTTGCCCAATCTTTGCTTGTGAACAGCTGAGCCTTTTTGGGATGCTCCTTTATACCCAATCATGACACTCACCTGTTTCCAATTAGGTGTTCTTTGAGCATTCATCAACTGTCCCAGTCTATTGTTGCCCCGTCCCAATTTTATTGAAATGTGTTGCAGGCATTAATTTAAAAATGAGTAAATATTTGCACAAAAACAACAAAGTCTATCAGTGTGAACATTAAATATCTTGTATTTCTTGTGTATTCAATTGAATATAGGTTGAAGAGGATTTGCAAATCATTGTATTAAGTTTTTATCCAGTTATGGGTTGCGGGGGGCTGGAAGATGAATGAATGAATGAATGAATGAATGTATTAAGTTTTTATTTACAATTTACACAATGTCCCAACTTCAATGGAATTGGGGTTGTAGGTTTTTGTCATGGTTTAGTTACGATTGCCTTTGTGTTTGAAACACATCCTGATTTCATTCTTAGTTTTCATATTGGTTTCTGCATTGTTGCACTTCATTCCACTCTGAGTGTTACATTGGTTTCTGCATTACGAATTCTTGTTGTCTTTAGTTATGTTTGGTTATTGTGGTGATGTATTTTCAGTTCAACTTTTATATCTGTTGTGTTATTTATGGACTACCGCTTGCTATCTGAATCAGAAGCTCAAAGGGCTTTAAAATAATGCCTCATATTCACCCATTCACACAGGCACACTCACACACCAATGTCATGGTGCTGCCATGCAGAGTGGTCACTACACACCGGGAGCAACTTGGGGACATTTAAGCCAATTTAAGTCATTTGAAAGACTGATAAAGACATTTTAAATCCAGCTGAAAGTTTAATAATTTACTGTATCAAATCTGGACTGCCTGAATTGGTTTTGAAATAATGGAATTGATTTTCAGCCGTATGAACCAGCAATAAATCCAATAACAGTTTCTACTTGGCCTTTGCTCAGTTTCTATTCTGTCTTTACCACTGGCAATGTCTGTTTAGTTTTGTCACCTTGCCCTCTATTTCCATGTGTGTTTTTGTTTCCTGTTCTCATTTCACGTACATGTCATCATGAATCATTTTTGTATGTAAGCTCACACCTGTTAATTTGTTCTTTGTCGGTTCACTTTCCTGTGTCTACTCCCTGCACTTGCTCTAAGTATGTTGATTTCTGTCTCTGTGTTTATGTCAGCATTTGAGTTTTGTTAGTTTTGTATTATCAGGGTTTTTGGTTGTTTATTCTCTTGATGGGATTTTTCTGCTTGGATCTGTCTGTCTCTGTTTCTCTTGTCTCTCTCTTGGTTGATTTGATTTATTTAGCACAAAATAAAACCCATACAAAATAATTTATATACATAAAACAACGAGAGAGAGAGAGAGAGAGAGAGAGAGAGAGAGAGAGAGAAAGAAAAAAAAATACAAAAGTAATGTGCAAGGGAGTGGTGGAAGCCAAAAAGGGTTATAGAGAATCCACTCCTGAACAAAGCAATCATAACAGAATACAACAGAATTACAATTTTTTTTTTTTTTTTTCTGTAGAAGAAATATTTTGTTTATATAAGTTGCAATGGTACTTCCCCATACAATTTACAATAACTTAAATATGGATAAACTAAACTATAATATGATAACATATAATATAATATAATAATATATAATAAATGCTAAAAGGCATTTGTGATGTACTAAATATCTTATTTTGGTTGATTCCTATTGACTTGGTTATTTTTTTTACAAACATGATCAAAATGTTCTCTCCAAGACAGTTTCTCATCTATCCACACAGCCAAAAAACATATAGATGAGACCATTGATATTATTTCATTTTCAATGCAAATTTTCATTACACCATGATTACATTCTTTTTATTGCCAGCAAATAACATAAAATTAGACTTCCATCCATTTTTTTCCTCCGCTTCATCCGGAGTCGGGTCACGGGTGTTGTGAAAGTGTCGTGACACGGACCCACAACAGGGGCCGTAAATGAAGGGACAATGGATAAGCCAAAAGTAACAATTTAATGTGTGAATCACACAACGACGTACAGACAATAACAATATAGTGACTGTCAATCATACACCAGGTGACGTGTGGGCAGGCTCGACGATAGAAGACGCCTGGCGAGAGAAGAGCCAGATCCACACAGCTTCCACTGCCAACGGAGCTGAAGAACACCGGAGCCGCCAAGCCCTGCGCCCCAGGTGGCCGCTGTCTTCAGCAGTCAGACCCGGTACTGCTGGCAGAAAACAGAGACAGTCCTGATGAGTGTGAGGTCGTACACTAAGTAATCCCGCAGTCTGTATTCAGTTAGGAGGGAGCACCTCCACCTCCAATCACACACTCGTGCAGCTCCTGGTTGGGGTGTGAAGCGAAGCCGTCGCTGATCACACCAAACGCCAATCCCACAGATAAGGACACACCACAGGAAAATGGCTGCAAAGAAGTTCAGATTATTACTCAATGTTTTGAGTCGGCAGAGAAAATTACCTGATTGGTAGTTGATTTCTCGGCGAGGAGGTGGAGTCACAGTCCGGCCTTTATGGAGATGGTGATGAGTTGGCTGAGTGACAGCTGGTGCTGATGAAGAGTGACAGCTGTCACTCCCAGTGGCTCCGGTGCCCTCTCATGCTTGAAGCCCGCACTCCAAGCAGGGCGCCATCTGGTGGTGGTGGGCCAGCAGTACCTCCTCTTCAGCGGCCCACACAACAGCGGGGGCAGCAGCTCAAGCAAAGCCGCCCAGACCTCCCGATCCACACACACCTCCCCCAGCTCCTCTGGGGGAACCCCAAGGCGTTCCCAAGCCAGCTGAGAGACGTAGTCCCTCCAGCGTGTCCTGGGTCTTCCCTGGGGCCTCCTCCCAATGGGACGTGCCCAGAACACCTCTCTAGCGAGGCGTCCAGGGGGCATCCGGAAAAGATGCCTAAGCCACCTCAACTGACTCCTTTCGACGTTGAGGAGCAGCAGCTTGACTCCGAGCTCATCCCGAGTGACCGAGCTCCTCACCCTATCTCTAAGGGAGCACCCAGCCACCATGCGGAGGAAACTCATCTCGGCCGCTTGTACTCGCAATCTCGTTCTTTCGGTCATGAGCCAAATCTCATGACCATAGGTGAGGATCGGAACGTAGATCGATCGGTAAATTGAGAGCTTTGCCCCACTTCTCAGCTCTGTCTTCACCACGATAGTCCGATACAGCGACCGCATCACTGCAGATGTTGCACCGATCCGTCTATCAATCTCACGCTCCATCCGTCCCTCACTCGTGAACAAGACCCCGAGATACTTGAACTCTTCCACTTGAGGCAAGGACACTCCACCGACCTGAAGAGGGCAAAGCACCTTTTTCTGGTCGAGAACCATGGCCTCGGATTTGGAGGTGCTGATTTTCATCCCGGACGCTTCACACTCGGCTGCAAACCGCCCAGTGCACTCTGAAGGTCCTGATTTGATGAAGCCAACAGAACCACATCGTCCGCAAACAGCAGAGACGAGATTCTGTGGTTCCCAAACCAGACCCCCTCTACACCCTGGCTGCACCTAGAAATTCTGTCCATAAAAATAATGAACAGAACCGGTGACAAAGGGCAGCCCTGGCGGAGGCCAATGTGCACTGGAAACAGGTTTGACTTACTACCGGCAATGCGAACCAAGCTCCTGCTGCGGTCGTACAGGGACCGGATAGCCCTTAGCAAAGGACCCTGGACCCCGTACTCCCGGAGCACTCCCCCCAGGGTGCCCCGAGGGACACGGTCGAACGCCTTCTCCAGATCCACAAACACATGTGGACTGGTTGGGTGAACTCCCATGAACGCTCAAGCACCTGATGGAGCGTATAGAGCTGATCCAGTGTGCCGCGACCAGGACGAAAACCACACTGCTCCTCCTGAATCCGAGGTTCGACCATCGGTCGAATTCTCCTCTCCAGTACTCTGGAATAGACCTTACCGGGGAGGCTGAGGAGTGTGATCCCCTACCCAACTCCTGGAGAGGAGCTGGATAAAATTAGACTTTTTTATATTTAATGATAATCTATTGTCTTTGAACCAGGTTGAATAATCTCTGTCACTCTTGGTTCTTGGTGATGGGTGTGTCTCTCTCTCTCTCTCTCTCTGGCCACACCCTGCTTCTGGTGCTTTCCATATGCACCTGTTCCTAATTCACTGGTTACCACCTTTTATAAGCTCACTGGGTGCTTTTGTGCTTCGCCAGTTTGTTGTGCCTTGTGCCCTCATTCCAGCTTTATAACTGTGTTCTTGTTCCTGCCTGCCTCATAGTGTGTACCTGGCCTCCTGCCTGTTGCTTTGACCACGCCTTTAATCCTGATGATTTCATGCTGCTTTTGTTGGACTGTTTACTCTTGTACTGACCACTGTTTACTAAAAACCAGTGCTGTCTGCTGGAGCCATGCACTTGTGTCCTACCATTCCTGAGCATCCCGCCTGCCAGTTTATCCCATCGCTGTTTTGCTCCTTTTGCATTTGCCCGCACCATTATTGGACATTTTTGTACACCTGTAACAGCCAGTCTCATGTTTTTTTTTTTTGTTGTTTTTTTTTCATGCTGCTGTGATGAAATGAGTCCAATTTCTGTGACAGGGTTTTTTTAAACTCACTATTACTAACCCTACTCCTACCCCCAACCCTAACCTTAACCATAACCTAACACTACTCCTTCCCCCAATCCTAACCATAACCACCCCCAACCCATCCATCCATCCATCCATCCATTTCTTCCGCTTTATCCGGAGGTCGGGTCGCGGGGGCAGCAGCTCAAGCAAAGCCGCCCAGACCTCCCGATCCACACACCACCTCCCCCAGCTCCACCAGGGGAACCCCAAAGGCATTCCCAAGCCAGCCGAGAGATGTAGTCCCTCCAGCGTGTCCTGGGTCTTCCCCGGAGCCTCCTCCCAATGGGACGTGCCCGGAACACCTCTCCATCGAGGCGTTCAGGGGCATCCGGAAAAGATGCCCGAGCCACCTCACTGACTCCTTTCGACATGGAGGAGCAGCGGCTTGACTCCGAGCTCCTCCGAGTGACCGAGCTCCTCAACCCTATCTCTAGGGAATGATCTAGGAGCTATATTGTCGGGGGCTTTGTGCCCCTTGTAGGGTCTCCCAAGGCAAACAGGTCCTAGGTGACGGGTCAGACTAAGGGCAGTTCAGAACCTCCATGACCAGTAAAAAATCAAGGACCGAGACGTCGCCCAGTATGGCGGAGCCGGGGCCCCACCCTGGAGCCAGGCCTGGGGTTGGGGCTTGCACACGAGCACCTCGTGGTCGGGCCTTAGCCCATGGGGCCCAGCCGGACTCAGCCCGAAAGAGCGATGTTGGCCCGCCCTCCTGTGGGTTCACCACCTGCAGAGGGGGCCATGGGGGTCGGGTGCAGAAAGGATTGGGTGGCGGTCGAGGGCGGGTGGCCTGGTGGCCTGGTCCATGCTCACAGCCCCTGGCTGTTGGGACACCCCCAACCCAACACTTTTAATTTCATGCAGCCATCATGGAATGAATTAGAATGAATTTGTGCTGCCGTGATGAAAATGAGGCACTTTTCATCACAATATCATGAACCAATAGTAGATTAATGTATATTTCATGCTGCTGAATCATGACTTGCCGTGAGACCAGGTTGCCTGTAACACTGTTTGAACTGTTTGCTTATGGCTTCACTAAATAAACCACCTGGGTTGTGACTTGTGACATACTCCTCGTTTCATCCCTGTCTGCATAACTAGGTTCAGTTTTCAAGAAAAACCTAACAGCATCAGCCCTTTGATACCTTTCATTTCAGATTTTCTGCATGCACAGTTCACCTAATGAATGTTCTCCTGTGATACAGACTTAGGATTCCTCCAACTAATGTCAGTGCTATTTGGCAAAGTGAAAATCGTGTGAAAAGAAAGCAAGCAATGTTTAGACTGACCTTTGAAGACAGACTCTGAACCCATGGCGTTTCGATTAAGTCAAATTATGTGGAGAAATGAAATAAGTAATTATGGCAGAGAGCATCAAATCCCACATCTCATAATTATGTTGACTAATCATTATTCGAGTAAATGTTCTGACTGAAATTACATTTTGTTTCCTTGAAAAGAATAACCTTCTTAAATATTACATTTAATATGCAATTTTGCACTGGTTTTGTTTCTGCAATCAATAGAAATCAGCCCTAACAGTTTGTATTCAAATGTCATTTTGTTTCACTTTTTGTTTTTTGTTTCTTTTTTTGTGTGTGTGGGGGGGCTACAATTCCTTGAGGGAGATCTGTTTTTAATGAGAGCTCTTGTTGCAGCCACTAATGCTTTTAAAAGCACAATCTAAACAAAAGCACTTTTCCACATTGCTTTTGTTTTCCCAAAATTAAAATTAATTTAACAGAGAGAATTTGCTGACTATATGTTGCTAAAATATGTAGGTATTTGACAAGCCATGAAACAGTGACTGACAAATTATTTTTCTATTAAACCTCCTTATTCCAAAAATCAGAACACAACCTGTCAAAATTACACAATTCCCAGGGTCTCAACACAAACACAGACACAAACTGCTTTGTGTCTGTATCTGGGTTATTTCCAAAGCCACTTCACCATATTGTTCATTTTCTCTTTCAAGCAACATCCAAACAGATGAAGCAGCGTTTTGCATCAAACAAGTACAGAGCCCTTCAAAGTCACCAGCTTGTGCAGAATCAGCCAAGGACACTGCCTGCAGCTGCAGGTATGAATCTGTTAACATCTACAAGGAGTTGTGTGGTGCTGTATGCTTATCTCAAAGGTGGTCAGTCATGTCAGTAAGAAACCCTGTCGGAATGAGTTTTTCATTCTGAGCTTGGCAGCTGTAGGTCCTCAGCCTGCTAAACTGATAAATTGGTGTTCTGCACACCAGGGTGGCTGCTGGTCTGCCAAATAGGGGAAGCACATTGTTGACTTACATCATGAAATTTGTCAATTTATTTATATGTAAATTCAAATATGTAAAATGGTCATAACATTCCCTAGTTGCACAAGCATTTCACAATGTATATCTCCATTAAATCAAATAAAATGAAATCAGTTTATTTATATAGCGCCAAATCACAACAAACAGTTGACCCAAGGCGCTTTATATTGTAAGGCAAAGCCATACAATAATTACGGAAAAACCCCAACGGTCAAAACGACCCCCTGTGAGCAAGCACTTGGCGACAGTGGGAAGGAAAAACTCCCTTTTAACAGGAAGAAACCTCCAGCAGAACCATGCTCAGGGAGGGGCAGTCTTCTGCTGGGACTGGTTGGGGCTGAGGGGAGAGAATCAGGAAAAAGACATGCTGTGGAGGGGAGCAGAGATCAATCACTAATGATTAAATGCAGAGTGGTGCATACAGAGCAAAAAGAGAAAGAAACACTCAGTGCATCATGGGAACCCCCCAGCAGTCTAAGTCTATAGCAGCATAACTAAGGGATGGTTCAGGGTCACCTGATCCAGCCCTAACTATAAGCTTTAGCAAAAAAGGAAAAGTTTTAAGCCTAATCTTAAAAGTAGAGAGGGTGTCTGTCTCCCTGATCGAATTGGGAGCTGATTCCACAGGAGAGGAGCCTGAAAGCTGAGGCTCTGCCTCCCATTCTACTCTTACAAACCCTAGGAACTACAAGTAAGCCTGCAGTCTGAGAGCGAAGCGCTCTATTGGGGTGATATGGTACTATGAGGTCCCTAAGATAAGATCAATCAATCAATCATTTTTTTTTTATATAGCGCCAAATCACAACAAACAGTTGCCCCAAGGCGCTTTATATTGTAAGGCAAGGCCATACAATAATTATGTAAAACCCCAACGGTCAAAACGACCCCCTGTGAGCAAGCACTTGGCTACAGTGGGAAGGAAAAACTCCCTTTTAACAGGAAGAAACCTCCAGCAGAACCAGGCTCAGGGAGGGGCAGTCTTCTGCTGGGACTGGTTGGGGCTGAGGGAGAGAACCAGGAAAAAGACATGCTGTGGAGGGGAGCAGAGATCGGTCACTAATGATTAAATGGAGAGTGGTGCATACAGAGCAAAAAGAGAAAGAAGCAGTGCATTGTGGGAACCCCCCAGCAGTCTACGTCTATAGCAGCATAACTAAGGGATGGTTCAGGGTCACCTGATCCAGCCCTAACTATAAGCTTTAGCAAAAAGGAAAGTTTTAAGCCTAATCTTAAAAGTAGAGAGGTGTCTGTCTCCCTGATCTGAATTGGAGCTGGTTCCACAGGAGAGGAGCTTGAAAGCTGAAGGCTCTGCCTCCCATTCTACTCTTACAAACCCTAGGAACTACAAGTAAGCCTGCAGTCTGAGAGTGAAGCGCTCTGTTGGGGTGATATGGTACTATGAGGTCCCTAAGATAAGATGGGACCTGATTATTCAAAACCTTATAAGTAAGAAGAAGAATTTTAAATTCTATTCTAGAATTAACAGGAAGCCAATGAAGAGAGGCCAATATGGGTGAGATATGCTCTCTCCTTCTAGTCCCCGTTAGTACTCTAGCTGCAGCATTTGAATTAACTGAAGGCTTTTTAGGGAACTTTTAGGACAACCTAATAATAATGAATTACAATAGTCCAGCCTAGAGGAAATAAATGCATGAATTAGTTTTTCAGCATCACTCTGAGACAAGACCTTTCTAATTTTAGAGATATTGCATAAATGCAAAAAAGCAGTCCTACATATTTGTTTAATATGCGCTTTGAATGACATATCCTGATCAAAAATGACTCCAAGATTTCTCACAGTATACTAGAGGTCAGGGTAATGCCATCCAGAGTAAGGATCTGATTAGACACCATGTTTCTAAGATTTGTGGGGCCAAGTACAATAACTTCAGTTTTATCTGAGTTTAAAAGCAGGAAATTAGAGGTCATCCGTGTCTTTATGTCTGTAAGACAATCCTGCAGTTTAGTTAATTGGTGTGTGTCCTCTGGCTTCATGGATAGATAAAGCTGGGTATCATCTGCGTAACAATGAAAATTTAAGCAATACCGTCTAATAATACTGCCTAAGGGAAGCATGTATAAAGTGAATAAAATTGGTCCTAGCACAGAACCTTGTGGAACTCCATAATTAACTTTAGTCTGTGAAGAAGATTCCCCATTTACATGAACAAATTGTAATCTATTAGACAAATATGATTCAAACCACCGCAGCGCAGTGCCTTTAATACCTATGGCATGCTCTAATCTCTGTAAGTAAAATTTTTATGGTCAACAGTATCAAAAGCAGCACTGAGGTCTAACAGAACAAGCACAGAGATGAGTCCACTGTCCGAGGCCATAAGAAGATCATTGTAACTTCACTAATGCTGTTTCTGTACTATGATGAATTCTAAAACCTGAACTGAACTCTTCAAATAGACCATTTCCTCTGCAGATGATCAGTTAGCTGTTTACAACTACCCTTTCAAGAATTTTTGAGAGAAAAGGAAGGTTGGAGATTGGCCTATAATTAGCTAAGATAGCTGGGTCAAGTGATGGCTTTTTAAGTAATGGTTTAATTACTGCCACCTTAAAAGCCTGTGGTACAGAGCCAACTAACAAAGATAGATTGATCATATTTAAGATCGAAGCATTAAATAATGATAGGGCTTCCTTGAGCAGCCTGGTAGGAATGGGGTCTAATAAACATGTTGATGGTTTGGATGAAGTAACTAATGAAAATAACTCAGACAGAACAATCGGAGAGAAAGAGTCTAACCAAATACCGGCATCACTGAAAGCAGCCAAAGATAACGATACGTCTTTGGGATGGTTATGAGTAATTTTTTCTCTAATAGTAAAATTTTGTTAGCAAAGAAAGTCATGAAGTCATTACTAGTTAAAGTTAATGGAATACTCAGCTCAATAGAGCTCTGACTCTTTGTCAGCCTGGCTACAGTGCTGAAAAAAAACCTGGGGTTGTTCTTATTTTCTTCAATTAGTGATGAGTAGAAAGATGTCCTAGCTTTACGGAGGGCTTTTTTATAGAGCAACAGACTCTTTTTCCAGGCTAAGTGAAGATCTTCTAAATTAGTGAGACGCCATTTCCTCTCCAACTTATGGGGTATCTGCTTTAAGCTACGAGTTTGTGAGTTATACCACGGAGTCAGGCACTTCTGATTTAAAGCTCTCTTTTTCAGAGGAGCTACAGCATCCAAAGTTGTCTTCAATGAGGATGTAAAACTATTGACGAGATACTCTATCTCACTTACAGAGTTTAGGTAGCTACTCTGCACTGTGTTGTTATATGGCATTAGCGAACATAAAGAAGGAATCATATCCTTAAATCTAGTTACAGCACTTTCTGAAAGACTTCTAGTGTAATGAAACTTATTCCCCACTGCTGGGTAGTCCATCAGAGTAAATGTAAATGTTAAGAAATGATCAGACAGAAGGGAGTTTTCAGGGAATACTGTTAAGTCTTCTATTTCCATACCATAAGTCAGAACAAGATCTAAGATATGATTAAAGTGGTGGGTGGACTCATTTACATTTGAGCAAAGCCAATAGAGTCTAATAATAGATTAAATGCAGTGTTGAGGCTGTCATTCTCAGCATCTGTGTGGATGTTAAAATCGCCCACTATAATTATCTTATCTGAGCTAAGCACTAAGTCAGACAAAAAGTCTGAAAATTCACAGAGAAACTCACAGTAACGACCAGGTGGACGATAGATAATAACAAATAAAACTGGTTTTTGGGACTTCCAATTTGGATGGACAAGACTAAGAGTCAAGCTTTCAAATGAATTAAAGCTCTGTCTGGGTTTTGATTAATTAATAAGCTGGAATGGAAGATTGCTGCTAATCCTCCGCCCCGGCCCGTGCTACGAGCATTCTGACAGTTAGTGTGACTCAGGGGTGTTGACTCATTTAAACTAACATATTCATCCTGCTGTAACCAGGTTTCTGTAAGGCACAATAAATCAATATGTTGATCAATTATTATATAATTTACCAACAGGGACTTAGAAGAGAGAGACCTAATGTTTAATAGACCACATTTAACTGTTTTAGTCTGTGGTGCAGTTGAAGGTGCTATATTATTTTTTATTTTTGAATTTTTATGCTTAAATAGATTTTTGCTGGTTATTGGTGGTCTGGGAGCAGACACCGTCTCTACGGGGATGGGGTAATGAGGGGATGGCAGGGGGAGAGAAGCTGCAGAGAGGTGTGTAAGACTACAACTCTGCTTCCTGGTCCCAACCCTGGATAGTCACGGTTTGGAGGATTTAAGAAAATTGGCCAGATTTCTAGAAATGAGAGCTGCTCCATCCAAAGTGGGATGGATGCCGTCTCTCCTAACAAGACCAGGTTTTCCCAGAAGCTTTGCCAATTATCTATGAAGCCCACCTCATTTTTTGGACACCACTCAGACATCCAGCAATTCAAGGAGAACATGCGGCTAAACATGTCACTCCCGGTCCGATTGGGGAGAGGCCCAGAGAAAACTACAGAGTCCGACATTGTTTTTGCAAAGTTACACACCGATTCAATGTTAATTTTAGTGACCTCCGATTGGCGTAACCGGGTGTCATTACTGCCAACGTGAATTACAATCTTACCAAATTTACGCTTAGCCTTAGCCAGCAGTTTCAAATTTCCTTCAATGTCGCCTGCTCTGGCCCCCGGAAGACAGTTGACTATGGTTGCTGGTGTCGCTAACTTCACATTTCTCAAAACAGAGTCGCCAATAACCAGAGTTTGATCCTCGGCGGGTGTGTCATCGAGTGGGGAAAAACGGTTAGAAATGTGAACGGGTTGGCGGTGTACACGGGGCTTCTGTTTAGAACTACGCTTCCTCCTCACAGTCACCCAGTTGGCCTGCTTTCCTGGCTGCTCGGGATCTGCCAGGGGGGAACTAACGGCGGCTAAGCTACCTTGGTCCGCACCGACTACAGGGGCCTGGCTAGCTGTAGAATTTTCCACGGTGCGGAGCCGAGTCTCCAATTCGCCCAGCCTGGCCTCCAAAGCTACAAATAAGCTACACTTATTACAAGTACCGTTACTTGTAAGATGGGACCTGATTATTCAAAACCTTATAAGTAAGAATAAGAATTTTAAATTCTATTCTAGAATTAACAGGAAGCCAGTGAAGAGAGGCCAATATGGGTGAGATATGCTCTCTCCTTCTAGTCCCCGTTAGTACTCTAGCTGCAGCATTTTGAATTAACTGAAGGCTTTTTAGGGAACTTTTAGGACAACCTGATAATAATGAATTACAATAGTCCAGCCTAGAGGAAATAAATGCATGAATTAGTTTTTCAGCATCACTCTGAGACAAGACCTTTCTAATTTTAGAGATATTGTGCAAATGCAAAAAAGCAGTCCTACATATTTGTTTAATATGCACATTGAATGACATATCCTGATCAAAAATGACTCCAAGATTTCTCACAGTATTACTAGAGGTCAGGGTAATGCCATCCAGCACTGAGGTCTAACAGAACAAGCACAGAGATGAGTCCACTGTCTGAGCCCATAAGAAGATCATTTGTAACCTTCACTAATGCTGTTTCTGTACTATGATGAATTCTAAAACCTGACTGAAACTCTTCAAATAGACCATTCCTCTGCAGATGATCAGTTAGCTGTTTTACAACTACCCTTTCAAGAATTTTTGAGAGAAAAGGAAGGTTGGAGATTGGCCTATAATTAGCTAAGATTGCTGGGTCAAGTGATGGCTTATACCCATGTGGCTTATCATACACAGCCTTTTCTTCTCCTTTTCCCCTCCTCAACGTGTTGCTCCGTCTCCACCACAGGACTACCCTCTGCTTCTGAACCAGACCTCTTGGTAAGTCCTTGCCGCTGCCAATTTTCTTTTAGGAGGCATACTGGAGCTTCTCTGCAAAAATATCTGGAGCTGGCCGCAAGTGAGATGCCTGCATGCAGCGCCCTAGTGTTTTTATATTGACCGCCGCCTATCGGCCGTTTGGAGCGCTGTTAACCAGGAGGTGGCATTTAGAACGGTGTACTGTCCGCTAGCGCTGCTGTTTTGTCTGCCTCTGTCGCCGGTTAAAACGCCCTTGAGGATGCCGATGTGGGCTCTATCTCCGAGACCTTGGACAAATGCATCTAATAATGCAGTGGTGTTCCACTCACTTTTAGCGGTTAAGATGCAGAAGTCTTTGGCGTAATCAATCAGTTCACCCGCTGTCTGGCTTTCTGAGTCCCTTCATGGCCTGTAGAGGTGTGTTGAAACACCTGCTGTAGTGCGGAGGTGAAGTGCTGGAGCGATTGGCATGCCTCCGAATGATTACTACATTCGGCGGTGGCCCAAATGCTGCTCTCCCAGTCAGGTGATATACGATAAACGCTATCTTTGCACGATCAGATGGAAACATAGATGACATTAATTCAAAGTGGAGCTCACACAGGGTTATGAAAGTTCTTACATCACCTGACTCCCCAGAGAAGCGTTCCGGTTGGGAGAGCTGATTACACATGACTGGGCTGATGACTAGTGACAGTATCTCTGCAGACAGACCCGGATGTGGGTGACCATGGCGCATCAAGATGGCACATGTCTTTTGGTGGAGGGGCACACGTGTGATACACATCCATGCCGCATGTGTTGCTTAGAAAATGTGTGGCCATTCGTGCTGTTGACATAAAAATAGTGAGCAGACAATCACTTTTGACCTGGATGTGAAATTTGTCTGTCAAGTGAGTGGTGTTGGATGTTTGTGTGTGACACCTGGAATTTGGCCAACACCTGCCGTGAGAGAGATTCAATGGGCTCTCACAGGGCACTCTCTGTCTTTCACCGCTGGTGTGCCTGAATAATTGTAGCGACAGGTGTACGAGGCATTGGAGGCAGCTCAGATTTTTCATGACTGGCATGCAATTCCTCCTTCGTTTGCTAGTCGGCTTCAATTGTGTTATGTGTGAAGAGGCCCTAAACAATGTACAAAATTTGATCATTCATAATACCCCCACCAAAGTAGAGCATGAATTGCACGAATACAGTACAAATTGACATTCGAATGACACTTGTGCAATTTGCACTGCATTCAAATTGTACTGGAATGCCTCAAACAGCATACTTACAGCAGTTGACACATTCATGTGTGGCTCGTGCTGGAAAATATATGAATGGCGGTGGAGTCAGTCATACTGCATTCGCACTGCCATAGGAATGGACAGTCAGACATCATTTGTGCAAGTCCACTTAGAGCACAAATTGCACAAATGCCATACGAAGTGACATTCAAACTACATTTGTGCAAGTCGTGCTACAGTCCAGCTGCATTCGAATTCCCTGCAGAGCATTTGTGTGGCCAGCACAAATGTAGAGAGCATGAACACTGCTGTCATGCTGGAGCAGTGTGGTTGCATTGGCATGTCCCATTTGTGCCCCCAATGAGCTGGACCCCCCCCCCCCCCCCCGCATCCTGTTCAGTGCACAAAGGAACTATTCACTATTCATTTTTTTGTGCCCACGTGACAAAATTAGTCAAATTTTCAGCAAATTTCCCCCAACCCTAGCCATAACCACCCCCCGACCCCCACTTCACTTTTAATTTCGTGCAGCCATCATGGAATGAATTAGAATGAATTTGTGCTGCCGTGACAAAAATGAGGCACTTTCGTCACAATATCACGAACCAAAAGATTAATGCATACAGTATTTTTTGCTGCTGAATCACGACTTGCCAGGAGACAAGGTTGAAATATTGTAGTGTGCAAAGTTGCAATCATCATGTGCACTAGATGTGAACATTGCACAATCACACCAAATACATCCTTATTATTTGTTTTCTAGAAAACAAAAAAGAAAAGAGAAAACAGGCCAGTCAGGTGGACTTGTCTGTGTGTCTCAGAGTCATGCGAGATGCAGTGTGTCTTTGGGCCACCAGCAAATTCATGGACTCCTGCTCCTTTCAATCTGTCCGGGGTGAGGATTGGCAGCTATCTTCCTTGCTTGTCTCAGGGCTCTGCAGGTGTAGAGGTCCAGTAGGGATGGCAGATTACAATCAATCACCTTCTCTACTGCGTGGATGATACACTGCAGTCCATCTTGTTAATATGAATAAACCAAGAGTAAGACACTTATTGAACTGAGTAGATGATATGTTTGTAGATGAATGATGTGTTGCAAGGGCTGCCTGTTCAGTATGACCACTTATGCAAAAATCGAAGTGGTGTTGGGCACAAAGTCCAGAGGAACCGTAATGAAACTATACTATAATTCAGTCATCTTGACACTTTATGAGTATGGTGATGGGTACAGGAAGCAGCCTCAATATGAAAAATGACCTCCCATTCACACAATATCACCACAGTAATTTTCTTACCTTAATTTCTACAGGATTCCACAACAATATTTGTAGTCGACCATTCAGGGTCTCTAATCACCTGCTCTGTGGCCTGCTGTGGTTTCCTAATGTTCACTCATTCATTAATTTTCTATACCTGCTTACTCCAGTCAAGGCTCACGTTCCAATAAGTCATAGGGCATGAGGAGGTGTACATCCTGGACGGCACAACAGACTATCACAGGGCCACATATAGGCAAACAAACATTCACATGCACACCTACAATCAATTTTAGAGTCACCAATTCACCTAACATGCATGTTTTCAGAAGTGTGAGGAAGCTGGAGCACCTGCAGAGAACCAAATTGAACATGGGTAGAACATGCAAACTCCACACAGAAATGAACATGTGGGAAATGATCCCATGACCTTCTTGCTGTGAGGCAGCAGTACAAACGACTAAGGGACCATGTCACCAGTTTCCTCATGTCACCCTCTCTTTAAAAACTGTTTCCAGATAAGATTGCAGCACCTTCAGCGGTAGAGTGAAGGCTGACCACTTTCAGAAAGCCATGGAAACCCCAGAAAGACAGCCAGTTATCAACACAACTAAATCTCTGTTCTCCAGCCACCTATTTTGGGATGAAAGCACACTGTAAACTCTATCATTTCCCTGGGAAGGGAGGCGACCAGAGGCAATTCTCCCTACCCTCTCTTCTTCCAGTTTGCTGTAACTGCTGCAGCCAGTGGTAAAACTACCTCCAACAAATGTAAAATAGACTGTACAAACTACATCACAAATAGACACATACCTTACAACCCAACTGCATCCCACTGATTTTACTTCTAATTATGTGAAACACCACAGTTACAGTAGAGCCGGGGCTTCCTGTTTTAATATAACACTGTGAAACAGTCAGTGGTGGGCACAGATAACCAAAAAAATTAACTTTGATAACAGATAATCAGATAACTGAAAAGTTATCTCCAATAAAGATAAAACAATAAATCACCCAAAAATATATCGGAAGTTACAGATAACCGATAAATTGCAATATTATTTCTGGCACATTTACAACTACTAGTAAAACAAATTTAATATCAACATTTTCTTTCAACATTCTGCCCCTGCTGGAAGCTCTTGCTTAATCAGTGCTTCCACAGAGGCACCCCAAGAGCAGCCATAAAGCCAGCTCTCTATCAATGACAATGCTCCGGTCAGGCAGAGGTCTTGAAAATTAAAGTCATGCTGAGTTATGGTTTTGATTTATAAATAACATTAATACCGATAGAATAACTCCATTAATGTCAATTCTGTCAATTGTACAAAGTTAAAGTATAACATATATCTTTTAATGTTGAATAATGCACTAATTCTGAGGTTTTGTAACAAACGGACAGATCGCAAAGGATTCTGGATAAAAGTGCCTCTGCTAAACACTGACTGGTTCAGTCATTCATTATGTAAACCAACACGTTAATGTGACATCTGTCGTGTGGTGGTGTTTAAAGACAAATGTGCTTTTGTAAAATATTCCGTTTTTTTATTTGTAAAAACAGGCATTTTTACGGAGCCCTGCAAGTGTCATCGCAAAATGTTTTGCATGTGGAGAGAATGTGCGCACGTTTTATGATGTTGTAAAACATGCTTTACACTGTGCGAGATTATTTTTCATGCAGGAATTTTTTGGACCGAGTTTCAGGGTAAACGTGCGTCCTGCATCGTGTAGTGTACGTGGAGTATCAAGCTGCGGTCAACATCTGACGACCACCTCCTGATCGCCGATCGTATGGTCGAATGAAAATCAAACCTGTTTGATATATTATTGGGGTCGGCCGTTGTGAGGGTTTCATCCTGCTGAAAAGCTACAACAAGCATCCAACCACTTGCAGTGTGCCTGTGCAAACACTGCAGAGCTGTTTTGTAATGTTATTATTATTATTATTATTATTATTTTGCTGTTGTTTTGTTTTTAAACTTCATTTGTAAAAAAAAAAAAAAAAAAAAAGCCATTTGCAAAGCCAAAAAGTTGATTTGACAATCATCTGATATAACCGAGGTCAAAATAAATAGAACACTGCCATCTACTGGTTCCCAGATGCTTAGTACTTAGGGCGAATACTGCCATGAACACTACTGGCCAATAGATGGCAGTAGAGGCCTTGAAAACAAAATTCCAGATAATTCCTGTCTGCTACATTTAAAATGCGTGGAATTTAACAAACGCAAATACAAAACCAACGTCTATAAATGCAGAGAATATATTCAAGAGAGTTTTAGGCACTAGAGTTTAATGCTGTTGTCCGTGGAGCCTGAACAGAGTGTCTGAAATGCATTTGTCCTGTCCGACATACTGAGATTACATCATCTTACCCATAATGCACTGCGGGGCTCAGCATGTGCTCACAAAACCATAAAAATTAGCACATTACTTTAAAACTAAAACATATATCTGATATTTTCACTTTCTAAAACTTCAGACATGACAGTAATTTTAAATAACTTGTCCAAAATTAGTTTGGTTAAAATTTGAAACATAAGTTAAAAATGTATGCCTCTGGATGACTTAGGTGATATTGCCAGCAGATTGGTATGGTGTTAAAAGAAATGGGTTTTGTTTTTGGCCAGTTCTCCTTTGTCTGCAGAGGACTGAGGCGCTTTTCATACAAGCAGTTCTCTTCTGTTTGCGGAGGTTATAACTGTGCGTCTGTTACAAAACTTTTAACAGGTGAGTGCTGAACTGATTTTAAATTTTAAAAATGTTTGTCGCTGTTCAGCTTTGTTTATCAGTTTAAAAGTTATTGGACAAAAATTAATCGGAAGATAATTGGTCCGATAATGGTTTTTAACGTTATCTAAAAAGATAATCTAATGATGAAAACATTATCTTCGATAATTATCTGTTATCGGCTTACGGGAAGTGTGCCCACCACTGGAAACAGTAATACATTGTTGCATCATTCAGTTAAGTAAATTACTATCGACTTCATTAACAAATGAATGAAGTCGGATTTTGGTGGTGGTACTTGCCTCTACTGGTGGTTGGCTCTTACTGCGGTATTGTATCACTTCCTGTTCCGGAGCACAGCGGTGTTTTGCTGTATCTGTTAGCTGTTTAATCTGCGCAGTTAGATTGATCTAGTTACCTAGATAACGATTTGTTTCACAGTGTAATCTTCACGTGCCTTAACTAAAGCACTCCCTCTGCTGAATCACCTCAAAATTTTTTACACATTATTCACTTTGTGTGTTTTTAGGAATCCGCTAGCTTAGTGCAGCTACTAGCTCTTAGCCGGTTTAGCATGGCGGCTTCTCCTGTCTCTCCTGCACTTTTCTGCTCTGGGTGTGAAATGTTTAGTTATTCCTCGGCCTCCTTTAGCAGTAATGGTACTTGTAATAAGTGTAGCTTATTCGTAGCTTTGGAGGTCAGGCTGTGCGAATTGGAGACTCGGCTCCGCACCGTGGAAAATTCTACAGCTAGCCAGGCCCCTGTAGTCGGTGCGGACCAAGGTAGCTTAGCCACCGTTAGTTTCCCTCTGGCAGATCCCGAGCAGCCGGGAAAGCAGGCCGACTGGGTGACTGTGAGGAGGAAGCGTAGTTCTAAACAGAAGCCCCGTGTACACCGCCAACCCGTTCACATTTCTAACCGTTTTTCCCCACTCGACGACACACCCGCCGAGGATCAAACTCTGGTTATTGGCGACTCTGTTTTGAGAAATGTGAAGTTAGCGACACCAGCAACCATAGTCAATTGTCTTCCAGGGGCCAGAGCAGGCGACATTGAAGGAAATTTGAAACTGCTGGCTAAGGCTAAGCATAAATTTGTAAGATTGTAATTCACGTCGGCAGTAATGACACCCGGTTATGCCAATCGGAGGTCACTAAAATTAACATTGAATCGGTGTGTAACTTTGCAAAAACAATGTCGGACTCTGTAGTTTTCTCTGGGCCCCTCCTCAATCGGACCAGGAGTGACATGTTTAGCCGCATGTTCTCCCTGAATTGCTGGCTGTCTGAGTGGTGTCCAAAAAATGAGGTGGGCTTCATTGATAATTGGCAAAGCTTCTGGGGAAAACCTGGTGTTGTTAGGAGAGACGGCCTCCATCCCACTTTGGATGGAGCAGCTCTCATTTCTAGAAATCTGGCCAATTTTCTTAAATCCTCCAAACCGTGACTATCCAGGGTTGGGACCAGGAAGCAGAGTTGTAGTCTTACACACCTCTCTGCAGCTTCTCTCCCCCTGCCATCCCCTCATTACCCCATCCCCGTAGAGACGGTGCCTGCTCCCAGACCACCAATAACCAGCAAAAATCTATTTAAGCATAAAAATTCAAAAAGAAAAAAATAATATAGCACCTTCAACTGCACCACAGACTAAAACAGTTAAATGTGGTCTATTAAACATTAGGTCTCTCTCTTCTAAGTCCCTGTTAGTAAATGATATAATAATTGATCAACATATTGATTTATTCTGTCTTACAGAAACCTGGTTACAGCAGGATGAATATGTTAGTTTAAATGAGTCAACACCCCCGAGTCACACTAACTGCCAGAATGCTCGTAGCACGGGCCGAGGTGGAGGATCAGCAGCAATCTTCCATTCCAGCTTATTAATTAATCAAAAACCCAGACAGAGCTTTAATTCATTTGAAAGCTTGACTCTTAGTCTTGTCCATCCAAATTGGAAGTCCCAAAAACCAGTTTTATTTGTTGTTATATATCGTCCTCCTGGTCGTTACTGTGAGTTTCTCTGTGAATTTTCAGACCTTTTGTCTGACTTAGTGCTTAACTCAGATAAGATAATTATAGTGGGCGATTTTAACATCCACACAGATGCTGAGAATGACAGCCTCAGCACTGCATTTAATCTATTATTAGACTCAATTGGCTTTGCTCAAAATGTAAATGAGTCCACCCACCACTTTAATCATATCTTAGATCTTGTTCTAACTTATGGTATGGAAATTGAAGACTTAACAGTATTCCCTGAAAACTCCCTTCTGTCTGATCATTTCTTAATAACATTTACATTTACTCTGATGGACTACCCAGCAGTGGGGAATAAGTTTCATTACACTAGAAGTCTTTCAGAAAGCGCTGTAACTAGGTTTAAGGATATGATTCCTTCTTTATGTTCTCTAATGCCATATACCAACACAGTGCAGAGTAGCTACCTAAACTCTGTAAGTGAGATAGAGTATCTCGTCAATAGTTTTACATCCTCATTGAAGACAACTTTGGATGCTGTAGCTCCTCTGGAAAAAGAGAGCTTTAAATCAGAAGTGCCTGACTCTGTGGCATAACTCACAAACTCGCAGCTTAAAGCAGATAACCCGTAAGTTGGAGAGGAAATGGCGTCTCACTAATTTAGAAGGTCTTCACTTAGCCTGGAAAAAGAGTCTGTTGCTCTATAAAAAAAAAAGCCCTCCGTAAAGCTAGGACATCTTACTACTCATCACTAATTGAAGAAAATAAGAACAACCCCAGGTTTCTTTTCAGCACTGTAGCCAGGCTGACAGAGTCAGAGCTCTATTGAGCCGAGTATTCCTTTAACTTTAACTAGTAATGACTTCATGACTTTTTTTGCTAATAAAATTTTAACTATTAGAGAAAACATTACTCATAACCATCCCAAAGACGTATCGTTATCTTTGGCCGCTTTCAGTGATGCCGGTATTTGGTTAGACTCTTTCTCTCAGATTGTTCTGTCTGAGTTATTTTCATTAGTTACTTCATCCAAACCATCAACATGTCTATTAGACCCCATTCCTACCAGGCTGCTCAAGGAAGCCCTACCATTATTTAATGCTTCGATCTTAAATATGATCAATCTATCTTTATTAGTTGGCTATGTACCACAGGCTTTTAAGGTGGCAGTAATTAAACCATTACTTAAAAAGCCATCACTTGACCCAGCTATCTTAGCTAATTATAGGCTAATCTCCAACCTTCCTTTTCTCTCAGAAATTCTTGAAAGGGTAGTTGTAAAACAGCTAACTGATCATCTGCAGAGGAATGGTCTATTTGAAGAGTTTCAGTCAGTTTAGAATTCATCATAGTACAGAAACAGCATTAGTGAAGGTTACAAATGATCTTCTTATGGGCTCAGACAGTGGACTCATCTCTGTGCTTGTTCTGTTAGACCTCAGTGCTGCTTTTGATACTGTTGACCATAAAATTTTATTACAGAGATTAGAGCATCCTGTTGTGAAAGTGTAGGAACACGGACCCACAACAGGGGGCGTAAATGAACGGACAATGGAGGAAGTCAAATAACAACACTTTACTGTTGTGAATGAGCACAACAAACACGGCAGGTCACAATAGTATGCAAATGAAGTCAATGTACAGAACGTGTCATGTGGGCAGGCTCGAAGATAAGAGACGTCTGTCCAAAGCAGAACCGGAACCACACGATTTCCTCCGCCACCGAACCCCGGGAATACTGGCGCCGCCAAGTTCCGAACTCCCAGGTGGTCACTGCCTCCGCTTGTCGGATCTGGTACTGCTGGCGAGGAACAAAAACAGTTAGATGTAGGTGGGTTTACACCCAGCAACACGTATGGTGGGAAAATCCACCTCCACCTCTCATCAAAAAAAGCTGGTAAATGCAGGAGTATGGTTACTTATCAACAGGTAGGAGAAAAGTCCAACCCGGTCTCCAGCTGCAAGCACTCACTCTGCTGTCAAAAACACAAAGCAACAATATTCTGCTGTCAGAAAGATAAGTCAATCGGCTGAGCTCGTTACCTCCTAAGAATAGCGATATCTCGGCAAAGAGGTGGAGATGTCGTCCTGCTGATATACAGATGAAGATCAGATGATTGGTGACAGCTGTCATAGGTGATGAGTGACAGCTGTCACCCCGGCGGCTCCTGTGAGGCGGCAGCGCCCTCTTGTGCCTGGAGCCCGCACTCCAGGCAGGGTGCCCTCTGGTGGTGGTGGGCCAGCAGTACCTCCTCTTCAGCGGCCCACACAACACATGCCATAGGTATTAAAGGCACTGCGCTGCGGTGGTTTGAATCATATTAATCTAATAGATTACAATTTGTTCATGTAAATGGGGAATCTTCTTCACAGACTAAGGTTAATTATGGAGTTCCACAAGGTTCTGTGCTAGGACCAATTTTATTCACTTTATACATGCTTCCCTTAGGCAGTATTATTAGACGGCATTGCTTAAATTTTCATTGTTACGCAGATGATACCCAGCTTTATCTATCCATGAAGCCAGAGGACACACACCAATTAGCTAAACTGCAGGATTGTCTTACAGACATAAAGACATGGATGACCTCTAATTTCCTGCTTTTAAACTCAGATAAAACTGAAGTTATTGTACTTGGCCCCACAAATCTTAGAAACATGGTGTCTAACCAGATCCTTACTCTGGATGGCATTACCCTGACCTCTAGTAATACTGTGAGAAATCTTGGAGTCATTTTTGATCAGGATATGTCATTCAAAGCCCATATTAAACAAATATGTAGGACTGCTTTTTTGCATTTACGCAATATCTCTAAAATTAGAAAGGTCTTGTCTCAGAGTGATGCTGAAAAACTAATTCATGCATTTATTTCTTCTAGGCTGGACTATTGTAATTCATTATTATCAGGTTGTCCTAAAAGTTCCCTGAAAAGCCTTCAGTTAATTCAAAATGCTGCAGCTAGAGTACTAACGGGGACTAGAAGGAGAGAGCATATCTCACCCATATTGGCCGCTCTTCATTGGCTTCCTGTTAATTCTAGAATAGAATTTAAAATTCTTCTTCTTACTTATAAGGTTTTGAATAATCAGGTCCCATCTTATCTTAGGGACCTCATAGTACCATATCACCCCAATAGAGCGCTTCACTCTCAGACTGCAGGCTTACTTGTAGTTCCTAGGGTTTGTAAGAGTAGAATGGGAGGCAGAGCCTTCAGCTTTCAGGCTCCTCTCCTGTGGAACCAGCTCCCAATTCGGATCAGGGAGACAGACACCCTCTCTACTTTTAAGATTAGGCTTAAAACTTTCCTTTTTGCTAAAGCTTATAGTTAGGGCTGGATCAGGTGACCCTGAACCATCCCTTAGTTATGCTGCTATAGACTTAGACTGCTGGGGGGTTCCCATGATGCACTGAGTGTTTCTTTCTCTTTTTGCTCTGTATGCACCACTCTGCATTTAATCATTAGTGATTGATCTCTGCTCCCCTCCACAGCATGTCTTTTTCCTGGTTCTCTCCCCTCAGCCCCAACCAGTCCCAGCAGAAGACTGCCCCTCCCTGAGCCTGGTTCTGCTGGAGGTTTCTTCCTGTTAAAAGGGAGTTTTTCCTTCCCACTGTCGCCAAGTGCTTGTTCACAGGGGGTCGTTTTGACCGTTGGGGTTTTTACGTAATTATTGTATGGCCTTGCCTTGCAATATAAAGCGCCTTGGGGCAACTGTTTGTTGTGATTTGGCGCTATATAAATAAAATTGATTGATTGATTGATCCCCTAGCACCTGGACTCAGCAAAGACATACATGAGGATGCTGTTTGTGGACTTCAGCTTGGTGTTCAACAACATCATCCCTGACATTCTCCACAAAAAACTGTCCAACCTCTCTGTGCCAGCTCTCACCTGTCAGTGGATCTCCAACTTCCTGACTGACAGGACACAGCAGGTGACACTGGGGAGCATCACATCCAGCACACAGACAATCAGCACTGGCGCCCCTCACAGGTGTGTGCTCTCCCTACTGCTCTTCTCCCTCTACACAAATGATTGCACTTCAGGGAACCCTCTGTTAAACTGCCGAAGTTTGAGGATGACACCACCATCACTGGATTCATCCAGGATCGTGATGAGGCTGCATCCAGACAGGAGGTGGAACAGTTGGTTCACTCAAGACTGTAGAGATGATAGTAGACTTCCCACCATCACCCCCCCCCCCCATCCTCCACAACACTGTGCCTACAGTGGACACTTTCTGGTTCCTGAGATCCACATCTCCCAAGATCTAAAGTGGACCTCTCACATCGTGTCCATCAGGAAAAAGGCACAGCAGAGGATGTACTTTCTCAGACAGCTCAGGAAGTTCAACCTGCTCCTGGGACTGCTCCTCAGCTTCTACACATTCATCATCCAGTCTGTCCTGTGCATCTCCAAGTCTGTTTGGTTTCCCTCTGCCTCCAAACATGGCAGGCACAGATTTCAACAAACTGTCAGCTCTGCAGAAAAAAAAAAATCATTGGATCCAGCCTGCCCTCCATCCAAGACTTATACTGGTCTAGGGCCAGGAAGCAAGCTGGTAACATCTCTGCAGAGCCCTGACACCCTGGACACACACTGTTTAAACTCCTCCCCTCTGGTCAACGCTACAGAGCTCTGTACGTCAAAACAATGAGACACAGGAACAGATTCTTTCCACTGGCCATCACACTGATGAACAATTTAACCTGCCAAAAAAAACAAAAAACCCTCACTAAATCATATACCTCATGTACTACTTAACTTCAGTCTTTTTTGTCTGTTTCCCACATTCCTTTTTTTTTTCTTTTATTGCACATTTTATTTTACTTGCATATTTCATTTGCACATTTTTATTACTGTGAATTATTCCATGATTAGTGTATATTTATACATGCCATATGTATAGATAGAGTGCAGCTCAAACTGAAGTCAAAGTCCTTGATTCTGTGGGTACTTGGCAAGTAAAAACTATTCTGATTCTGATCTTCCAAATGACTTAAATCTGTTTTCAAGGTCCCAATCATCTCAAACACATCTACAAAAAAAAAAAAAAAAAAAACCTTTCAAAAGTGCATTCACACATCCACTACACTGTGGAACTGCGCATGATAGTAATCACCCAGGCAGATCAATCAATCAATTTCAATCAATTTTATTTATATAGCGCCAAATCACAACAAACAGTTGCCCCAAGGCGCTTTATATTGTAAGGCAAGGCCATAGGCAGATGACTGGTACATCCTCAGATCTTTAAAATCGTCATCTATGCTGCAGCCACCTGATGCATTGGTGACCCCTTGGCCTTCTCCAGCCACTTGGATCCTCAAAAAATTCACAAAGTTTCTATTCAAATGACATGGCTGCTGTATGTTATGATTGTTGAAAAATGTTGACTGCAAGGACAAAACCCCCTGACATTAAAACAGCTGAAAAAGGTTACGATAAAAGTGGAACAACAGAAACTAGCAATGCTGTGATATCAGTGAGTCACAGAAAAATAAGTAAATCCATGGATACATATGTGTGAACTGATCTTTATCTGGGTGTATTTATTTACACCAAAATGCATGTGAATTGTCTCCTGGGTAAACAGAAAAAAACAAACAAACAAAAAACTTGCACCTACTGAGGACTTTTGGACCATGTAGGAAATCACCAGATGTGAGTGATCCTGGTTTCCGTGAGTAAAAGTCCGACCATGTATTGCTTCTACTTGTGTGCCTAAAACAGGAGATTTCACTGATTAGCTCATAACTGCCTGAAAACTTAAATAAATTAGAATCATCTAGTTTAGTCAGAGGCTGGGACAAATATGTGGTGGGAAATTTACTCAGTCAAGCTAGAACTACCCATCTCTGGGAATGACTGGTGCTGCTTTTCTTCAAAATTCCACATGTCCTGATTTATGAAGGACTGCTGTGGTTTAATTCATTATCTGTGCCACCCACAGGAGGGATTCTCTGATTACTGAACATCTGCTCCCACACGGCAGGATAAACACGGAGGAAACATGAACAGCTGGAATGAAAAAGATTCTTAACCTGCCAAACAACATGACAAGACTCATGTCCTTCAGGGGGATTTACACGCCCCTAACATCTGATATATGTTTCGGGTCAATGAGCTGGAACTGGAGGAAGCTTAAAACTGCTTTGTTTCATTTTGGTGAGGATGTGAAATTAAAATGCTAAAACCTTGAGATATTTTGGTTTCCTGGCGCACTAGGGAAATAGTTCCTGTACATGGGAAGGACACCATAACTGTAATTGTCCCATCCTATATAGACCCTGGGGCCCACCATTTAATAGTACTTAACTTGACATATATAGAAGAGCATATTTTAAGGAATAATTTACTGCAGACCTAATGGTGTGTCTTTTATTCAATGATATTGTTGCTATGGATTTGTATATGTGTGGGAACCTGTGGGTCAAAAAACAATTGTGGTTACAGCTGCAGCCACAATGTTCTTCCACTCATATACCCCACTACATTTTGTTTGCAAAGCACTAGACAAGATTAAGTCCAATAATGTGTCATGTTCTTCTTGTTCTTTCAATGAAGTCCCACTTGAAGGCCCAGAGATTTTTGCTTCTGCAGCCTGAATTAACATGTTTTCCAATGGGGCAGGGCTGCCCCATTGGAAAACATGTTAATTCCTCTCAATATGATAACATATTGAGAGGAATTAACATACAGCTGAAGTGAAAATGTCTGGGCCTTCAAGTGTTAATTGGCACATTCCTAAGAAACAACAGGCTGATGTTTCACCCCTTTTTTCTTCTGACTCTTGTCTCCAGGCCACATTCCTCTGTCGTGTATGATTGAGCCTGAGTGTCAAAGTATAATTTCAGCTTATTTAGCCAACAAACAGATGTCCACATTTACCCTATTTTGTCATTTGATCCGAGATATGTTTTCTGTTTGTCATTAAAAAAACACTTACTTTAATAACGGCCTGTCATTGTAAGAAGGACAGAAGTATTTCTGATGAAAATCCTTCATGACTGGTAATTTGGTTGTAGCCTAAATACCAGTTTCAGTGACAATTTCCTCTACAAAGCTCACAATGTCATAGAACTGAGTTTAGCACTCCCCGCCCCCCCACAAAAAAACCCCCCAGCTTGGAATAACAACAAACAGAAGGTTTAACTTCAGGAAGAAACAAATTTGAAGTCATCCAAATGCAATGCACACAAATGTAGCATACAGTTGTCATAACTAGTAGTTTCCACATTCCCAAGGTTTGTCTTTCCTAAACTTGCCACAGCTGTATTTTTGGCAGTGTACACAACGTTCAGTACTTCTGTTATTATGGCATAATATGGCACTGTGCCTTTTTCTTCTGAGAAACTCATCTCACGACACTGATGGTTGCTCTCTTCCCCTAGTGCCTTTTCCTGCAAAAGCCTGTTTTGAAGTTCTTCTGCAAGCTCCAACATGAATAACTGCCAACTTTCTTTTGATCCTGTACATGTGTATAAAACATGTTCATTTGTGGCAGCCATGTCCAACAGGTTGTAAAACATCTCCATGTTCCTGTAGGAGTATGTGCATAATTTCTGGTCCATGATATCAACACCACATTTACAAATGGTTGTAATCAACAACATTGTTTGGTTTTTGTTTTCGGGGGTCCACAATTTCCACTTTCTGATGCATGTTGCCAAAAATACAGATTTTTTTTGTTGTTGTTGCATACACTGTCAGCAAGGCACTTCCAGACGTGAACACCTGTGTTGAGTACAACTGGCACATTGAGGTTTCCTTGTCAGTTGTTGGTAGCTCCCAACGATTTTTTTTGATGGTGCCAAGCAGAGTTGCCTTTCGTTGAAGAAGCCTGTTAGCCAAATACATGAATCTGTGAATCTTGGTGTTCCTCATCATCCAATGTAGCCTCTGTCCCTCTGCCCTGCTCAATCACATACTTGACTGCCCATCTCCTTGTACATCTTTGGAAGGGAGGATTTACTGGTGCAAGAGCAGTCGCATCCTCATCACTTGAAAAATCGGTGATGACGTTTTCATTCTTACATGTAAAGTCGCCGACATTTCCACCATCAGTTTCAAAGTCTGACATGCTCTGTAACATGGCTAAGGCCTCCTGGGTGCTGAGCCTTCTTGACTGCATTGGTTGTGACATTGTATAATCTTGGGTCTGTGTGAAAGCCATCCCCTATTTATGGTTGTTTCTTGCCCACAACCTCTCCCCCGGCCCATCAGCTTGAAAGAGGCTGTTTGTCAGGTAACAACCCAAAGCACAGATTGTCCTATGAGTGAGTGAGTGTGTGTGTGTTTGTGTGGGGGTAGGTGGGTGCTCATTTTATTTATATAACAAAGGGAGGAAGTTGGTGGTATGCTAAACTTTGGGGAGATTTTCACTGCAGACTCCTTTCACACCGGGGCTGCTCCCGGTTGCTCCCAGTTGCGCCGTACGACGCCGCGTGGAAGAAACTCGGTGCCGAGACGATGCAGCTCGGCGCCACAACAGCGCGAGGGGCGCAAAGGAGGAAGCAAGTCGGGCACGAAAAATTAAACCTGTTTAATTTTGGCGTCCTCTGCTCGACGCAGAAAGGAAGTGGTTCCAGCGCAAGCGGGGGCAAAGAGGCGTAACTCGGGGCAAAGAGGTGTTACCCGGCGTGACTCAAAGCCCCACCCTCGAAAGATCGCGCTACTCGGCGCTATTTCGTGATCGCACATTGCTGCATTGTTCAGCTGTATATAAACGTTGGATTGTGCGTGTAGTACACCGTTATTGATTTTTGTCAGATTTTTGTCCCGCTGGACTGTATTGTTTTGGAACTTTTATCCCGCCGGAGGCTGCTGCATAATTTTTAACTCGTTGGAGTTTCCTCTGCTGCAGTTTTTTATTTTTTTCATGAAACACGAAGGATGGACGATGATATCTGGAGTGCCTACTATGTTGCAGTGATCAACCAGCTCTACCACTTCAAATCACTTCAAATCAGGAAAAACCAGGAACGCCAGCAGGCACAGCAGAACGTCCACCACTCCACGCTGTACTCACAGCCACCGCCACAAGTCCTCCAGCCGCCTCCAAACCCCTCCCTGGCTCATGTAGTACCACACTTCCACCCACCTTCACAACTCCTCCAGCCTCCTCCACAGCTCTTCCAGGCTCCTCCGTACCCACATTTAGAACCACCTCCACAACCCACCTGTGTTCCTCCACAACCCCCCTGTGTTCCTCCACAAGCCTCCTGTGCTCCTCCACAACCGTCCCAGGCTCCTCCACAACCTTTCCAAGTCCCTTCACACACCAGCCAACAACCACAAGGTTTACGGTTGCCGATGGACTCAGAGCCAAAGATAGTGTACCATTATACCTCCACTCTGGCTCAGAGGCCCACCCCGCAGTATTCACAGGCGCATGGCATTGCATCTGTTTGGAATCACCCTCCACAACCCAGTACATCAGCTGGACCAACCAGGAGACCTTCCTCACCCCCCATGACATCCACTGAATAAGGTCACACAAGCCATTTGATTCAGCAGGCTTATGACACAGCTTCGCCACATTATCCCTATCTGACCCCTGATCCCGCCCTAAATGCATCAGCATCAGACCTGAACATGTCATCATTTTTGTTTAGACTTGCTGGAGCCTCAACCCCAATGCCCAAAAGTCCTGTTGAGCAACAGGGTGACAGTGACCGCATCACAGATAGTGACGAATTAGTTTTTGGGGGATGATAGTTGTGTCTAACTTTATATTGCAGATACAAGAGACAGGTGAAGCTTGTTTAGCCGCATGTCCTCCCTGAATTGCTGGCTGTCTGAGTGGTGTCCAAAAAATGAGGTGGGCTTCATAGATAATTGGCAAAGCTTCTGGGGAAAACCTGGTCTTGTTAGGAGAGACGGCATCCATCCAACTTTGGATGGAGCAGCTCTCATTTCTAGAAATCTGGCCAATTTTCTTAAATCCTCCAAACCGTGAATATCCAGGGTTGGGACCAGGAAGCAGAGTTGTAGTCTTACACACCTCTCTGCAGCTTCTCTCCCCCTGTCATCCCCTCATTACCCCATCCCCGTAGAGACGGTGCCTGCTCCCAGACCACCAACCAGTAAAAATCTATTTAAGCATAAAAATTCACAAAGAAAAAAATAATATAGCACCTTCAACTGCACCACAGACTAAAACAGTTAAATGTGGTCTATTAAACATTAGGTCTCTCTCTTCTAAGTCCCTGTTAGTAAATGAGATAATAATTGATCAACATATTGATTTATTCTGCCTTACAGAAACCTGGTTACAGCAGGATGAATATGTTAGTTTAAATGAGTCAACACCCCCGAGTCACACTAACTGCCAGAACGCTCGTAGCATGGGCCGAGGCGGAGGATTAGCAGCAATCTTCCACTCCAGCTTATTAATTAATTAATTGGATCAGGTGACCCTGAACCATCCCTTAGTTATGCTGCTATAGACTTAGACTGCTGGGGAGTTCCCATGATGCACTGAGTGTTTCTTTCTCTTTTTGCTCTGTATGCACCACTCTGCATTTAATCATTAGTGATTGATCTCTGCTCCCCTCCACAGCATGTCTTTTTCCTGGTTCTCTCCCTCAGCCCCAACCAGTCCCAGCAGAAGACTGCCCCTCCCTGAGCCTGGTTCTGCTGGAGGTTTCTTCCTGTTAAAAGGGAGTTTTTCCTTCCCACTGTCGCCAAGTGCTTGCTCACAGGGGGTCGTTTTGACCGTTGGGGTTTTTCCGTAATTATTGTATGGCTTTGCCTTACAATATAAAGCGCCTTGGGGCAACTGTTTGTTGTGATTTGGCACTATATAAATAAAATTGATTGATTGATTGATTGAGGTGAAGCCTCTTGTATATTAATAGTGCTGTGCTGGTAGTGGTGTTATTTTTATTTTTTCCTCTCAATAAAGTTGTGCATTGTGTGCTTTGAGACTTGATTTCAGTGTGTTTTGTTGGGGTGTGACCTTTTTGTTAGGGGTCATCATATCATTTGTATTTTGCACTGTGTGATTCTGCAGGAATTTCAAGGTCACATGTCAAAGAAAGCTGCTGTTTTGGTTGTAGTTAGCAGAGTTTCATTTTGCAGGAGTTTAACAGTCAAAGTTTACAGAAGGTTATTAGCTTTTTAATTCACATACTTATTAGGCCACTGAATTCAGAAGGCTCTTAATTTGTTTTAACCTCAAAGCATCATGAGAATGAAAGTCACAGGTTGCCGAAGGTTGTCAATTTGTAGGATGTTTAATTTTTGCAGTAATGTATTTTTTTATTTTATTTTATTTTAAAGATCACAGGTTCCAGAAGGGTGTTATTCCATTTTTATTCCACATATATTTATGGAACTTTAAAGGTCACAGATTACAGAAGGCTGTCAATTTGTTTGCACTTCACACCATTTTCATTTACAGGAGTATGAAGGTCACAGTTTGCTGAAGGTCAAAAGTGGTTCATTTTGCATAAATGTAAAGATTCCAGAAGGTTGCTATTCATTTATATCACAGAACTATTTTGTTTTCTTAAAAAGGTCACAGATTTCAGAAGGTAGTTATCAAAATTTTATCCCACAGATCTTTGTGGAACTTTAAAGATCACAAATGACGGACAGATGTCATTATTTTATTCACATAATTTATTAACCTCAAAGGTCACAGATTACAGAACATTGTCAATTTCTTAGCATACCACTGCATTTTCATTGACACAAGATTGAAGGTCACAGTCTGTCTAAATAATATTCAGTAGGTCATCTTGCCAGGGCACACTGCCTACAAGGGAGCTGAAATACTCCACAAGGTAGCTCCTTTGCTCCTTGGCTGCTCTGCTTGTGTTGCCACTATAAAGGTGCTCCATGTCTGGCAGATGGGCATCCTGTCTCCATGATCCTGGGATTATTTCGTGATTGTGCAGCGGATCCTCTTGGTCCAGTGTAGCAATGTCAATTGTAGGGTTTCTGAGTCGCAGGAAGTTATGAAGGACACAGCATGCATGGGTGATTTTGATGATCTTCTCTGGAGTGAGAGGTAAAGTGATGAGAAGACAGCGGAACCGAGCTGCCAGAAGGCCGAATGCATTCTCCACAACTCTTCTGGCTCTTGACAGTCTGTAGTTGTAGACACTGTTTGTGAGTCATATCGCGAAGTGGGAGAGGCTTCATTAGCCATGTCCTGAGAGCAAAAGCATCATCTCCCACAAGGAAGTATTCCAGAGGCAAAGGGTCTGCTTCAGGCAGGTTCAGTTTACCTGCCTCAGTTGCTGCCTTGATAGGGCTCTTGTTGAACACACCAGCATCAGAGCCAGAGCCAGTCTTTCCAATGTCAACATACATGAATTTGTAGTGAGCATCTACAATCGCAAGTAGTACAATGGAAAAGAATCCTTTATAATTGTAGAATATGCTTCCACTCTTTCCAGGCTTCTTGATGGCAACATGTTTTGCCATCACTTTTTCCTGGTTCTCTCCCTCAGCCCCAACCAGTCCCAGCAGAAGACTGCCCCTCCCTGAGCCTGGTTCTGCTGGAGGTTTCTTCCTGTTAAAAGGGAGTTTTTCCTTCCCACTGTTGCCAAGTGCTTGCTCACAGGGGGTCGTTTTGACCGTTGGGGTTTTTACATAATTATTGTATGGCCTTGCCTTACAATATAAAGCGCCTTGGGGCAACTGTTTGTTGTGATTTGGCGCTATATAAATAAAATTGATTTGATTTGATGTTTTCCATCAATGGCGCCCACACAGTGAGGGAAATTCCAGCAGGTGTAGAAATGATGTGCCACTTGTTTCCATCCCTCTGCAGTATGAGAACTTGAGAACACATGAGAACTTCATCAGATAACTCCTCGATTATGGCCTGGCCCACTTGTGGTACAAACACACTGATGGTGTTGTGGGCAACTCTAAATCCATACTGAAGTGACTTGTAGCTGTTTCCAGTAGCCAGGAACCTCAGAGTGATTGCAAGCTTCAGCCCCGGTTCAAGAGCCTTCCTGTAGTTTGTATCTTGTTTGGTAATCCTCTGTGCTATTCGTGTTAAAAGTTCAAGGAAAGCAGGTGGCTCCAGCCGCATGAACTTGGTAAATGCTGAAACATACTCGGCATGCAGCTCCTTCATCAGCTTTTCATATTGTCCATGCAAGAGTCTGCGCTGGATCCAAGGTTTCACCCACACACTTCTTCTTGCAATAGCTTGCCTCCTCCTGTGTTCCTCTTCTTCGCTCAAGCGCTCTGATTCTGCCACGGCATCAACTAATGCTCTCAGGGCATTTAGATGCTGCAGAAGTGCAGCTTTTACATGAGGACTATAAAACGACATGATCTGTTTCTGCAAAAACAGTTCACTACTTCCAAGGGCAGCGAAGTGTGTGTACTGTGTTCCGAAAACAGACTGGATGAGAGGCAGAAAATGAGGCTATTTAAAGTTTAGAGTGAGGGGGAGCACCTGGCAGCACAACTCGCAGTGCAACGTGACGTCATCGGGCACAAGCCGACATAGTAATTAACCGGCAATTAACGCCAAACAGCGCGGTTTTTCTGCGTCGTCATGGCGCAATAGGGAGCAACTGGGAGCAGCCCCGGTGTGAAAGGGGCTTAAATTCTGCTCTCTGGGCCTTCTTGTGGTCCAGAAACAAATTATTTCTCTGTTTAAATTTATTCAAAGTTGCAATGAGATTCAGGCCTGGGCTTCCCACAGGCTTCATACACGCAGGATATTCGCCAGTGAAAAAGCCCAGAACAAAGAAACAAGAACACTTTTTTTTATAAAATGCAATGTGGGCATGACCAAGGGCAGGCTCCTTACTGCAAAGTTCCAACCTCACTGGTTTCCCGTGGGCATAGGGCAAACCCACCTCCTTACTCAAGACTGGGCATGCAAGGTCCATGTGAAACCTGAATCCCTCTTTGTTCTAGAAACCAAACCTGGCCAGATGCAGTTCCACATACACATTTTAAGCAGTTACCAGACTCACAGAAAAAGTATAATCATTTAAGTAAGGTAATTATTTGATACCAAAACATAATAACACAACAGAATATAAACCCAAAGATATATCTAACAAGTGAAACAATAAATGCAAAAAAATCTAAATACACAACAGCAATGCACAAAAATACTGAATTAAAGAGCTGATAATACAGAAGAAAAGGTGGAACTTACAGTAGCATGTAACAGTTTGGGCACCTCTGATGATTGCCATGTTGTTGTCCATTCAGCTGTTACCAGTTTTTTGTTTGGGGTCGCCACAGCAGATACCACCAGACCCGCATTGGTAATTGGCACAAGTTTTATGCCAGATGCCCTTCCTGACACAACTCCAGTGTCACCTGGAGAAAAACACACAGCCACTGGTGTTCCAAAGAGGTCTCCCATCCAAGTACTAACCAGATCCTGCTCTGCTTAGATTCTGAGATCTGACGGGATCAGGCTGACACAGAGCAGACCGGCTGCACCCCTGATGATTTCCATGATTTTCCTTTATACACTCAACAAAAATATAAATGCAACACTTTTGGTTTTGCTCCCATTTTGTATGAGATGAACTCAAAGATCAATCAATCAATCAATCAATCATTTTTTTTTTTTATATAGCGCCAAATCACAACAAACAGTTGCCCCAAGGCGCTTTATATTGTAAGGCAAGGCCATACAATAATTATGTAAAACCCCAACGGTCAAAACGACCCCCTGTGAGCAAGCACTTGGCTACAGTGGGAAGGAAAAACTCCCTTTTAACAGGAAGAAACCTCCAGCAGAACCAGGCTCAGGGAGGGGCAGTCTTCTGCTGGGACTGGTTGGGGCTGAGGGAGAGAACCGGGAAAAAGACATGCTGTGGAGGGGAGCAGAGATCGATCACTAATGATTAAATGCAGAGTGGTGCATACAGAGCAAAAAGAGAAAGAAACAGTGCATCATGGGAACCCCCCAGCAGTCTACGTCTATAGCAGCATAACTAAGGGATGGTTCAGGGTCACCTGATCCAGCCCTAACTATAAGCTTTAGCAAAAAGGAAAGTTTTAAGCCTAATCTTAAAAGTAGAGAGGGTGTCTGTCTCCCTGATCTGAATTGGGAGCTGGTTCCACAGGAGAGGAGCCTGAAAGCTGAAGGCTCTGCCTCCCATTCTACTCTTACAAACCCTAGGAACTACAAGTAAGCCTGCAGTCTGAGAGCGAAGCGCTCTATTGGGGTGATATGGTACTACGAGGTCCCTAAGATAAGATGGGACCTGATTATTCAAAACCTTATAAGTAAGAAGAAGAATTTTAAATTCTATTCTAGAATTAACAGGAAGCCAATGAAGAGAGGCCAATATGGATGAGATATGCTCTCTCCTTCTAGTCCCCGTCAGTATTCTAGCTGCAGCATTTTGAATTAACTGAAGGCTTTTTAGGGAACTTTTAGGACAACCTGATAATAATGAATTACAATAGTCCAGCCTAGAGGAAATAAATGCATGAATTAGTTTTTCAGCATCACTCTGAGACAAGACCTTTCTGATTTTAGAGATATTGCGTAAATGCAAAAAAGCAGTCCTACATATTTGTTTAATATGCACTTTGAATGACATATCCTGATCAAAAATGACTCCAAGATTTCTCACAGTATTACTAGAGGTCAGGGTAATGCCATCCAGAGTAAGGATCTGGTTAGACACCATGTTTCTAAGATTTGTGGGGCCAAGTACAATAACTTCAGTTTTATCTGAGTTTAAAAGCAAGAAATTAGAGGTCATCCATGTCTTTATGTCTGTAAGACAATCCTGCAGTTTAGCTAATTGGTGTGTGTCCTCTGGCTTCATGGATAGATAAAGCTGGGTATCATCTGCGTAACAATGAAAATTTAAGCAATACCGTCTAATAATACTGCCTAAGGGAAGCATGTATAAAGTGAATAAAATTGGTCCTAGCACAGAACCTTGTGGAACTCCATAATTAACTTTAGTCTGTGAAGAAGATTCCCCATTTACATGAACAAATTGTAATCTATTAGACAAATATGATTCAAACCACCGCAGCGCAGTGCCTTTAATACCTATGGCATGCTCTAATCTCTGTAATAAAATTTTATGGTCAACAGTATCAAAAGCAGCACTGAGGTCTAACAGAACAAGCACAGAGATGAGTCCACTGTCCGAGGCCATAAGAAGATCATTTGTAACCTTCACTAATGCTGTTTCTGTACTATGATGAATTCTAAAACCTGACTGAAACTCTTCAAATAGACCATTCCTCTGCAGATGATCAGTTAGCTGTTTTACAACTACCCTTTCAAGAATTTTTGAGAGAAAAGGAAGGTTGGAGATTGGCCTATAATTAGCTAAGATAGCTGGGTCAAGTGATGGCTTTTTAAGTAATGGTTTAATTACTGCCACCTTAAAAGCCTGTGGTACATAACCAACTAACAAAGATAGATTGATCATATTTAAGATCGAAGCATTAAATAATGGTAGGGCTTCCTTGAGCAGCCTGGTAGGAATGGGGTCTAATAAACATGTTGATGGTTTGGATGAAGTAACTAATGAAAATAACTCAGACAGAACAATCGGAGAGAAAGAGTCTAACCAAATACCGGCATCACTGAAAGCAGCCAAAGATAACGATACGTCTTTGGGATGGTTATAAGTAATTTTTTCTCTAATAGTTAAAATTTTGTTAGCAAAGAAAGTCATGAAGTCATTACTAGTTAAAGTTAATGGAATACTCAGCTCTGACTCTTTGTCAGCCTGGCTACAGTGCTGAAAAGAAACCTGGGGTTGTTCTTATTTTCTTCAATTAGTGATGAGTAGAAAGATGTCCTAGCTTTACGGAGGGCTTTTTTTATAGAGCAACAGACTCTTTTTCCAGGCTAAGTGAAGATCTTCTAAATTAGTGAGACGCCATTTCCTCTCCAACTTACGGGTTATCTGCTTTAAGCTACGAGTTTGTGAGTTATACCACGGAGTCAGACACTTCTGATTTAAAGCTCTCTTTTTCAGAGGAGCTACAGCATCCAAAGTTGTCTTCAATGAGGATGTAAAACTATTGACGAGATACTCTATCTCACTTACAGAGTTTAGGTAGCTACTCTGCACTGTGTTGGTATATGGCATTAGAGAACATAAAGAAGGAATCATATCCTTAAACCTAGTTACAGCGCTTTCTGAAAGACTTCTAGTGTAATGAAACTTATTCCCCACTGCTGGGTAGTCCATCAGAGTAAATGTAAATGTTATTAAGAAATGATCAGACAGAAGGGAGTTTTCAGGGAATACTGTTAATTCTTCTATTTCCATACCATAAGTCAGAACAAGATCTAAGATATGATTAAAGTGGTGGGTGGACTCATTTACTTTTTGAGCAAAGCCAATAGAGTCTAATAATAGATTAAATGCAGTGTTGAGGCTGTCATTCTCAGCATCTGTGTGGATGTTAAAATCGCCCACTATAATTATCTTAT
Source organism: Thalassophryne amazonica (assembly GCF_902500255.1). NCBI lineage: Eukaryota > Metazoa > Chordata > Actinopteri > Batrachoidiformes > Batrachoididae > Thalassophryne > Thalassophryne amazonica. The sequence goes on along the minus strand of NC_047105.1, from coordinate 138,314,431 downwards.
CTGAGCTAAGCACTAAGTCAGACAAAAGGTCTGAAAATTCACAGAGAAACTCACAGTAACGACCAGGTGGACGATAGATAATAACAAATAAAACTGGTTTTTGGGACTTCCAATTTGGATGGACAAGACTAAGAGACAAGCTTTCAAATGAATTAAAGCTCTGTCTGGGTTTTTGATTAATTAATAAGGTGGAATGGAAGATTGCTGCTAATCCTCCGCCCCGGCCCGTGCTACGAGCATTCTGACAGTTAGTGTGACTCGGGGGTGTTGACTCATTTAAACTAACATATTCATCCTGCTGTAACCAGGTTTCTGTTAGGCAGAATAAATTAATATGTTGATCAATTATTATATAATTTACCAACAGGGACTTAGATCTAAAAGATCTAAAACTTTTTCCACATACACAATATCACCATTTCCCTCAAATATTGTTCACAAACCAGACGAAATCTGTGACAGTGAGCAATTCTCCTTTGCTGAGATAATCCATCCCACCTCACAGGTGTGCCATACCAAGATGCTGATTAGACACCATGATTAGTGCACAGGTGTGCCTTAGACTGTCCACAATAAAAGGCCACTCTGAAAGGTGCAGTTTTGTTTTATTGGGGGGGGGATACCAGTCAGTATCTGGTGTGACCACCATTTACCTCATGCAGTGCAACACATCTCCTTCGCATAGAGTTGATCAGGTTGTCAATTGTGGCCTGTGGAATGTTGGTCCACTCCTCTTCAATGGCTGTGCGAAGTTGCTGGATATTGACAGGAACTGGTACACGCTGTCGTATACGCCGGTCCAGAGCATCCCAAGCCGGTGAGTATGCCGGCCATGCAAGAACTGGGACATTTTCAGCTTCCAAGAATTGTGTACAGATCCTTGCAACATGGGGCCGTGCATTATCCTGCTGCAACATGAGGTGATGTTCTTGGGTGTATGGCACAACAGTGGGCCTCAGGATCTCGTCACGGTATCTCTGTGCATTCAAAATGCCATCAATAAAATGCACCTGTGTTCTTCGTCCATAACAGACGCCTGCCCATACCATAACCCCACCGCCACCATGGGCCACTCGATCCACAACATTGACATCAGAAAACCGCTCACCCACACAACGCCACACACGCTGTCTGCCATCTGCCCTGGACAGTGTGAACCGGGATTCATCCGTGAAGAGAACACCTCTCCAACATGCCAAACGTGAGCATTTGCCCACTCAAGTCGGTTACGACGACGAACTGGAGTCAGGTCGAGACCCCGATGAGGACGACGAGCATGCAGATGAGCTTCCCTGAGACGGTTTCTGACAGTTTGTGCAGAAATTCTTTGGTTATGCAAACCGATTGTTTCAGCAGCTGTCCGAGTGGCTGGTCTCAGACGATCTTGGAGGTGAACATGCTGGATGTGGAGGTCCTGGGCTGGTGTGGTTACACGTGGTGTGCGGTTGTGAGGCTGGTTGGATGTACTGCCAAATTCTCTGAAACGCCTTTGGAGACGGCTTATGGTAGAGAAATGAACATTCAATACACGAGCAACAGCTCTGGTTGACATTCCTGCTGTCAGCATGCCAATTGCACGCTCCCTCAAATCTTGTGACATCTGTGGCATTGTGATGTGTGATAAAACTGCACCTTTCAAAGTGGCCTTTTATTGTGGGCCGTCTAAGGCACACCTGTGCACTAATCATGGTGTCTAATCAGTTCCCTGAAAAGCCTTCAGTTAATTCAAAATGCTGCAGCTAGAGTACTAACGGGGACTAGAAGGAGAGAGCATATTTCACCCATATTGGCCTCTCTTCATTGGCTTCCTGTTAATTCTAGAATAGAATTTAAAATTCTTCTTCTTACTTATAAGGTTTTGAATAATCAGGTCCCATCTTATCTTAGGGACCTCATAGTACTATATCACCCCAATAGAGCGCTTCGCGCTCAGACTGCAGGCTTACTTGTAGTTCCTAGGGTTTGTAAGAGTAGAATGGGAGGCAGATCCTTCAGCTTTCAGGCTCCTCTCCTGTGGAACCAGCTCCCAATTCAGATCAGGGAGACAGACACCCTCTCTACTTTTAAGATTAGGCTTAAAACTTTCCTTTTTGCTAAAGCTTATAGTTAGGGCTGGATCAGGTGACCCTGAACCATCCCTTAGTTATGCTGCTATAGACTTAGACTGCTGGGGGGTTCCCATGATGCACTGAGTGTTTCTTTCTCTTTTTGCTCTGTATGCACCACTCTGCATTTAATCATTAGTGATTGATCTCTGCTCCCCTCCACAGCATGTCTTTTCCTGGTTCTCTCCCTCAGCCCCAACCAGTCCCAGCAGAAGACTGCCCCTCCCTGAGCCTGGTTCTGCTGGAGGTTTCGTCCTGTTAAAAGGGAGTTTTTCCTTCCCACTGTCGCCAAGTGCTTGCTCACAGGGGGTTGTTTTGACCGTTGGGGTTTTTACGTAATTATTGTATGGCCTTGCCTTACAATATAAAGCGCCTTGGGGCAACTGTTTGTTGTGATTTGGCGCTATATAAATAAAACTGATTGATTGATTAATCAGCATCTTGATATGGCACACCTGTGAGGTGGGATGGATTATCTCAGCAAAGGAGAAGTGCTCACTATCACAGATTTAGACTGGTTTGTGAACAATATTTGAGGGAAATGGTGATATTGTGTATGTGGAAAAAGTTTTAGATCTTTGAGTTCATCTCATACAAAATGGGAGCAAAAGTGTTGCGTTTATATTTTTGTTGAGTGTAGATCATTGGTTGTTTGGATCAGCAATTTCAGCTAAATATATCATATAGCAGACGAACACACTGATATTTGAGTTGTGAAATGAAGTTTCTAGTATTTACAGAAAGTGTGCAATAATTATTTAAACAAAATTAGGCAGGTGCAAAATTTTCATTTTATTGATTTTAATACATTTAGCACTTATCAATGGTGACACACAATTGGTTTGTAAGCTCATCGACCCTTGACTTCCTTGAGAAAGGGTATTTAAGGTTATTTGCAAAAGTTTCTCCTCTTTGCATCTCTTCGGAGTTGCCTCTAAACAACTCTCAAATGACCTGAAAACAAAGACTGTTCAACATCATGGTTTAGGGGAAGTATACAAAAAGCTCTCTCAGAGATTTCAGCTGTCAGTTTCCACTGTGAGGAACATAGTGAGGAAATGGAAGACTGCAGGCACAGTACTAGTTAAAAATCTAGAAAAATCTCAGATAAGATGAAGCGAAGGATGGTGAGAACAGTCATAGTCAACCCACAGACCTGCTCTAAAAACTTACAACATGATCTTGCTGCAGATAGTGTCTCTGTGCATCGTTCAACAAAACAGCACATTTTGCACATGGAAATGATGTATGGGAGAGTAACACAGAGGAAGCCTTTTCTGCGTACACAACACAACCAGAGTCACTTGAGGTATGCCAAAGCACATTTGGACAAGCCAGCTTCATTTTGGAATAAGATACTGTGGACTGATGAAATTGAATTAGAGTTATTTGGACATAAGATGGGATGGAAAAAGAACACAGCATTCCAAGAAAAAAACACTTGCTCCCTACAATAAAATTTGTAGGTGTTTCCATCATGCTGTGGGGCTGAGTGGCCAGTGCAGGTACTGGGAATCTTATTAAAGTTGAGGGTTACCTGGATTCCAATCAATATCAGCAGATTCTTGAGAACAATGTTCAAGAATCAGTGAAAAAGTTGAAGTTGCACTGGGGCTGGATCTTTCAACAAGACAACGGCCCTAAACACTGCTCAAAATGTACTAATGCAAGTACAACATTCTGGAATGGCCATCTCAGGCCCCAGACCTGAATATTATTGAAAATCTGTGTGATTGCTTGAAAAGATGAGATGTTTTGTAAAGAAGAATGGTCCAAAATACCTTCAACTAGAATCCAGACTCTCACTGGAAGCTACAGGAAGCGTTTAGAGGCTGTTATTTCTGCAAAAGGAGGATCTACTAAATATTGATGTTTTTTTTTTTGTTTTTTTTCTGTTGGGGTGCCCAAATTTATGCACCTGCCTAATTTTGTTTAAATAATTACTGCACACTTTCTGTAAATACTAGAAACTTCATTTCACTTCTCAAATATCAGTGTGTTTGTCTGCTATATAATATGTTTAACTGAAATTGCTCATCCAAACAACCAATGATTTATAAAGGAAAATCATGGAAATCATCAGGGGTGCCCAAACTTTTACATATCACTGTATATTCTAGTGTGACTTTTTTTTTTTTTTTTGTCTTCTTCTTCAGTAAGCATTTCTTGGCAGGTGCAACTCGTACTCCAGAAAATGCCATAATTTACAGGTGCGTGTAGGTGTCAGATTTTTAAATCCAAGCACAAAACATTTTTTCCCCTAATGGGCCTGTCACACCTTGATAATTTAGCCAGCGTATGCTGACTTATGAACTTATTAACTGTCATTCCAGGCAGGCAATTTCATTCAAACACCTGTAATGTGACAGTCCTATTCAAATGCTAGAACACGAGGGCTGTCCATAAAGTATAGGTCCTTTTAATTTTTTTCAAAAACTATATGGATTTCATTCATATGTTTTTACGTCAGACATGCTTGAACCCTGTGAGCACTCCTTGTGGGAGGAGTCGTCCAGCCCCTCGTCGGAATTCCTTTGTCTGAGAAGTTGCTGAGAGACTGGCGCTTTGTTTGATCAAAATTTTTTCTAAACCTGTGAGACACATCGAAGTGGACACGGTTGGAAAAATTAAGCTGGTTTTCGGTGAAAATTTTAACGGCTGATGAGAGATTTTGAGGTGATACTGTCGCTTTAAGGACTTCCCACAGAGCGAGACGTCGTGCAGCACTCCCAGGCGCCGTTGTCAGCCTGTTTCAAGCTGAAAACCTCCACATTTCAGGCTCTATTGATCCAGGACATCGTGAGAGAACAGAGAAGTTTCAGAAGAAGTCGGTTTCAGCATTTTGTCCGGATATTCCACTGTTAAAGGAGATTTTTTTAATGAAAGACGTGCGGTCGGATTGCAGCGTCGGCTCGCAGCTGCCGCGACGCTCCGCCACAGGAAAAACACCCCTGTTGGAAGCCTTAAGGACAAGTTGGAACATGTCCAGCTGTGAAACAATTTCTCATATACTCACTCCACTGAAAGCCATCAAAAGCCGCCTGGATTTTACAAATGGTTATCAACACGGAGGTGTTTTTCCTGTGCCGCCGCAACGCGCCAGCTGCGTCCCGACGCGCGGACCCATCCGCACATCTTTCATTAAAAAAATCTCCTTTAACAGTGGAATATCCGGATAAAATGCTGAAACCGACTTCTTCTGAAACTTCTCTGTTCTCTCACGACATCCTGGATCCGACGAGGGGCTGGACGACTCCTCCCACAAGGAGTGCTCACAGGCGAATGACGTCACCGACAGGCGTGGAAAAACTCACGCATGCGCACGAGGGTTCAAGCATGTCTGATGTAAAAACATATGAATGAAATCCATATAGTTTTTGAAAAAATAAAAAGGACCTATACTTTATGGACAGCCCTCGTAAATTGCACTGATAATATAAAACAGAGTGCAACCATCACGAATCAGCAGATGAGATTTGGGTTTGAATACAGTCACAGGTGTTTAATTTTCAGGAATTGTTTGCATTGCATGCCTGTGCCTGATAACAGTTTTCATATCTGAATGCTGCTCGGATGATTAATTCTGCAGGCACAGTTTGGGTTTCTGAACATTGTGAAAGACATAGAAGGGCAGTGCTGTGTTAATCTTTCAGAAATGACAAAAAGTGACAAAATGATGAGTTGAAACTATGAATTTCATTTTAAAGTCGGCTGATTTGATTTACTGCTTAAATAGAGCTATCATTTTATTTCATCTATTGTCTATTCTCTCCATCATTTTTACTGTAAATGTGATGACAGCTCTGCAGAATGTGCTGTCAGCTGTGTGTCTGCAGTCCTGTGGAAATTGCACAGCTGTTCCTTGATTTTAGCATTCACCATGAAGTCAAATGCATACACCAGAAGGCGATCTGGCCTGGAGTCCGTGGCTCAGGCTGTCTAGGCTGAATCTGGGCATTACCGCTTGTTGTTAGGGAAGAGTAATGAGGAGATTCTTGATGGATGCTGTGAGCGTGCCAGAGGCAGATCTGCCCTTCATGTGTCTGTCCAAGCGTGAACGATGTGAGCCAGAAGTTTACAGAGTGCACACAGGGATCATAGGCATGTGGGAATTGGATTAAATATAATTGAAAGAATGTTTGAATGACTGTGTGCTGTGTGATTCTCTGGAGGTGAGTATGGAAAGTGAAAATGTACACCAGCTTCACAAAAATAACTGCTGAGTTTAAAGATGTGAAACATCTAATATGATGTTTGTTGTTATAAAAATCTGAAAATGACCTTACTAGAGAATTGTTCTGTATAATATTTTGGGATGTTTTCATAATATCACTCATATATTAGATTACATACGATTTGCTGAGTTTGACCTCATTTCTGTAGTCCTATTGGTTGCTGGATTTTTTTTTCATTTTTTTCAGAATATATGTGACAACTTTGACCTTTGACTGATCGACTGACACAGGGCCATAGCTAGAGGTGGTGATGGAGTGTGTGTGTGTGTGTGGGGGGGGTTCCCTTTTAACATCAAGATGTGCTTTTCCATCTTAAATGATGTTGACACAAAATAAAACTACAGGCATGCAACTGTTTCTTAAACAATTTGTATCACACCACATTTATACTCATAATTTGTGAACTAACTCAACTTTCTGCTCCTTACATATTTTAAATCTACAAATTGTCAATGGCAAATCCTGTCCAAATGTCTCGACCATCCTCCCCGTCACACTAGAGCATGAATGAGCATCAGTGGTATAAGAAAGGACATTCGAACATGACTGATGCATACTGAGCTGCATTCAACTGGGGAAAATTCAAACGGCAGTCGAAGGACAGTTGTACCACGGTCTGACTAATTTCGGAGCATTCTGATCACATTCAAAGGAACCTCTAAAAAGATCAGTCATACCAAGTCCTGTCAGGATGACCCTATTGTGTCCCTGATGAGCCAGACCCCCCCCCCCCCCCCCCCCCCCCCCCCGGGCATGCTGTTCAGAGTGCGCAAAGAAATACTGTAATGTGACAAGTCTGTGGCATGCAATCATTATGTGCACTAGACATGAACATTGCGCAAATACACCGAATACACCATGTGTCACAGCGAGTCAGTGCATCTCATAGCTGCACTGACATCAGAGAGAACATAGAGAGGGCCAACTCCCACAAAATGATGCAATCTGGACGCCATTTTGATTGTGTGTAACTGGGGCAGCTTGGCTGCTGCACTGAAGTGACGGTTTGTAAACAAAACTTCTCTTGAGTGTACTACAAGCTACTGTAATGCACTATTTGACTTTCGAACACAAGGAACTACTATTACAAATGTTTATTTAAACAGCTGTTATGATTGTGGAGTGTATAGAGTGGAAAATAAGGCGCTGTAAGTACACTCAACAAAAATATAAACGCAACACTTTTGGTTTTGCTCCCATTTTGTATGAGATGAACTCAAAGATCTAAAACTTTTAGATTAGTGCACAGGTGTGCCTTAGACTGCCCACAATAAAAGGCCACTCTGAAAGGTGCAGTTTTATCACACAGCACAATGCCACAGATGTCGCAAGATTTGAGGGAGCGTGCAATTGGCATGCTGACAGCAGGAATGTCAACCAGAGCTGTTGCTCGTGTATTGAATGTTCATTTCTCCACCATAAGCTGTCTCCAAAGGTGTTTCAGAGAATTTGGCAGTACATCCAACCAGCCTCACAACTGCAGACCACGTGTAACCACACCAGCCCAGGACCTCCACATCCAGCATGTTCACCTCCAAGATCGTCTGAGACCAGCCACTCGGACAGCTGCTGAAACAATCGGTTTGCATAACCATAGAATTTCTGCACAAACTGTCAGAAACCGTCTCAGGGAAGCTCATCTGCATGCTCGTCGTCCTCATCGGGGTCTCGACCTGACTCCAGTTCGTCGTCGTAACCGACTTGAGTGGGCAAATGCTCACATTCGCTGGCATTTGGCACGTTGGAGAGGTGTTCTCTTCACGGATGAATCCCGGTTCACACTGTTCAGGGCAGATGGCAGACAGCGTGTGTGGCATTGTGTGGGTGAGCGGTTTTCTGATGTCAGTGTTGTGGATCTAGTGGCCCATGGTGGCGGTGGGGTTATGGTATGGGCAGGCATCTGTTATGGACAAAGAACACAGGTCCATTTTATTGATGGCATTTTGAATGCACAGAGATACCGTGACGAGATCCTGAGGCCCATTGTTGTGCCATACATCCAAGAACATCACCTCATGTTGCAGCAGGATAATGCACGGCCCCATGTTGCAAGGATCTGTACACAATTCTTGGAAGCTGAAAATGTCCCAGTTCTTGCATGGCCGGCATACTCACCGGACATGTCACCCATTGAGCATGTTTGGGATGCGCTGGACTGGCGTATACGACAGCGTGTACCAGTTCCTGCCAATATCCAGCAACTTTGCACAGCCATTGAAGAGGAGTGGACCAACATTCCACAGGCCACAATTGACAACCTGATCAACTCTATGCGAAGGAGATGTGTTGCACTACATGAGGCAAATGGTGGTCACACCAGATACTGACTGGTATCCCCCCCCCCCCAATAAAACAAAACTGCACCTTTCAGAGTGGCCTTTTATTGTGGGCAGTCTAAGGCACACCTGTGCACTAATCATGGTGTCTAATCAGCATCTTGATATGGCACACCTGTGAGGTGGGATGGATTATCTCAGCAAAGGAGAAGTGCTCACTATCACAGATTTAGACTGGTTTGTGAACAATATTTGAGGGAAATGGTGATATTGTGTATGTGGAAAAAGTTTTAGATCTTTGAGTTCATCTCATAGAAAATGGGAGCAAAACCAAAAGTGTTGCATTTATATTTTTGTTGAGTATATGTTGTTTTACAACCCCAATTCCAGTGAAGTTGGGATGTTGTGTAAAATGCTGTAAGGGTGTGTAAGTTGCCCATGCCATGGGCATTAACACACCCCCATACCAACACAACAACCTCATCTCATACAAAATGGGAGCAAAACCAAAAGTGTTGCATTTATATTTTTGTTGAGTGTATATTATAACCTAGGCAGCGTGATCTTTTATATTTAGTTTTATATTTTCTGTTGTATTTTAAACCAGGTTCTTTTTGTCTCTTTCTCTAAAACTGTATTGTAGCATTATTAGTTATTACTATTATTGTTGTTGTTGCTATTATTATTATTAATATATAAACAAAAATAAATTTAAAAATATTAAAATTTGTAATACATTTGACTCTTTTATGACAACAAACACTGAGGCATTATTATACAGAAAACAAATGCACACAAACGTGCTGACAGCTGCAACAGCTGAATGCTAAGTTTAACATTGACAATGCCACAGGCATGCTAACACATTAGCATCGGTCCTGTTTTTAAGTTATAATCAAGGTTGGGTAGGATTACTTTGAAAGAATACATGTGGATTACATGTATGCATGTACATACATTTGGATTACTTGTAATCTTATTACTTTTGGATTACAATTCAAAGTAATCCTACCCAACCTTGCTTATAATATACATCTATCAAGTGTTTCAGAAGACCATCACAGGTCACTTTAACATAAAAAGGTAAATATTACTCACAGACATATGCTCTTTAGGGTTTTAGCGGGGGGAAATTAAGATAAAGTGAAATAAAACAATGAATCAATGAAGCATTAGATCAAAGCACTGCTTCAATTTGCGAATGACTGCTTTGATTGGTTCAAGGTTCAAAGCAAAGCCACACTCCAGAAAGTTGATTACAGACCCGCTGCAGGGCCTCTAATCAACATCAAGGATCTTGATGTTTTCCTGATGTTACTGGTATGATAGTTATGATCCATGGTCATGAAAAACTTTTGTCTCTAATACAACTCTAGAGTGACACAAAGACTGCCATTGTGCATCTATAGCAACACCCAGTTACACTCATAAAAAATGGCGGCTGGCGCTCAGCCCATTACAATGCACATCAGGGCCATATATAGGAATGTGAAAGGGGGGTTCAAATCCTTGAGTTGGGGGTCCAGTGGGTCGCAGGGCCCCCAGTGGGGTTGAGGGGCAACACCCTCGTGGGGGGCTCAGGGGGGCAAAGCCCCCCGAAGCAGAAGCTTTTTGAGGATTTCGAGGGGTAAAAAGTTACATAAATTTCATTTGAAACCCAAAATGTATCATTTTAGGAAATACATTTTTACATACAAATAGTCCTTGCTTGGGATTGGATCAGTTGCCGTAAGAACCACCCAGGAATAACCAAGATAACATTAATGCCAACTATATACCTCACACATGCGCACAAAGGTTGAAGCTTGGCTGATGCAATTGCACATGATTCAAATCCATATAGTTTTTGCAAAAAATAAAAAGGTCAGATAGTTTTCTAACAGACCTCATATTTAGCGGTATTAATATTCGCGTTTACATTAAGAATATGTACGTTATGTATTAAAATAGCGGTATTTAATTTGGCGACCTTGTTTAACTCGTGAAATTTGCATAATAAATCCCACGTGAATATTTGCACCTTTACAGTATTTGCAACAGGAAGGACAAGCTCCCTTTATTTCTCTGCTTATACAAACAAACATGTTTTTACAAACCAGACAAGTGTAATTGTGTGTCTACATGGGTATTATTAAGCTTACTAATCTGTTTGATATCGGAGGAGGATAGGGACCAGGGAGCAAAAATTCTCAACCCCCATGGGAAAACTTTATCTTGCAGTTTCCCCTTTCATCACTTAAGGGATTACTCTGGCAGAGGAAACTGAAACTTGAGGGTGTGTGATAATAGCTGTGTAACAGTTAGTGCCTGTTGCTTGTTATCAATGAAAAGAAAATACATAATGTTGATATCCAGATCAGAAAAAAATCAGCAGAATTCTCGGGGGGGGTTCGGTTGAACCCCCTGAACCCCCTCTATATACGGGCATGCACATATAGGAAGTTGGCCCTCACTATATTCTCTCTGGCTGACATACAGTGTGGCCATCTGGATGGGGTCTAACAGCCAGGAAAACACGATATTCCAGATATATCCTCTGACACATGAGGTGGACGGACAATGGATCTGTGATATCATGCACGTTACGGGAGTAAGTGGCGCACTGCGCAGCACCTTTGACTCACTGTAGGGCAGGGTGCCCCTCCAACCCAGGTGAGCTCATGCTGCCCAGAGCAGAAATATCAACGACGGACGAACAAAACCAACCCTCCAACCACAGCTAATTGACCCAGTCCAGGCTCCATGAAAGAGGTTTGTTGTCAATGGATACAGGTGGCTTATCCTTTTTCTTTAAAAACATTCATGTAATATTTTTCTTCATAACTGGCTTCAAAATTCATCACTAAATTCCAATCAGATTTATTTACTTGAAGTTTTAAGCTTTACCTCTTTCTTACAATGTCTCATGAGCGAGTAAGAAAATTGTTTCCATGAATTAATGTATTTTTCATCACTGTCTGTAAAATGCCAGTCAAATGTTCATTTCTTGTAGAAATTGTAAATAAATTGTAAATATTTTCTACTGTGGTTTATTTTGTGCACAGAAGCAAACTCTTGGTCAACCGTATCGTATAATTCATGGCTTTCAGATCAGAGATTTATTAAATTAAATCAAAACAAATGAATCCATTTGAGACTGAAAAATTAATGTTTAAATTAGAGTACCTATGCTCTTAACAATAAATAGGTGATGCCCAGGTTTACTGATTAAATAATAAGTATTACAAGATACAAGATAATTTATTGATCATATGCAGGTTAACACAGAGTCAACAGTGCAATGAAATGCTTAGGATGAGAAGGACTGTTCAAACTCACAGGAAGTACTAATAGCATGCAATATAAATACCGAAAATATAAGCATATGTAAAAAGAAAATAAAAATAAATAATAATAATAGTCAGCAGTAGTCAGGTTGTAGTATTGTTCATATTGCACATAGTATTATTGCACATGACATATTGCACAGTTGTGTAGCAGGTTATTGCACAGGTAATAATAAATAGTAAAAACTGAGATGAGTTATGAAAGGTAAGGTAAATCCTAAATTAATCATTTTGGTGACCCGTTACATTGGGCCTAGTCCAGTCTAATTCAGTTTGGGAATTTAATTCCTTATTCACTATAAATAAAAATGTTACATTCTTCTGGCACACCGGTGTGAGGCGATTCAGTAAATAAATTATTAATAAATTTATTCCAATAAATGTATTAATATCGCTACAAAAACCAAAACCAGACTTAACAAGTGACTAAACTATAATGACCAGATACACATAACCAGTGACTTTGATTTTCATTGTAAACAGAAAATCAAAGACAAATGGCTCACATAAAAATAAAAAAAAAAGGCAAAACAGGACATGAGCCCAAATCCAGGGCAAAACATGACACTTTCCTTACATGATCTGTCTAAAAGCAAGTGGAATGGAATATCTCTCCTAGCTGATGTTGAATTGGCCTGGCAATTTTTCTATAATGAATTAGTAAAGCTAATTAATGAACATGCTCCACTATGTAAACTGAGAATATAGGGGTGGGATGTCAGGTCTGATGTAACCAAAAGGTTGGACACAAATGCTGGATTCAGGATTCAGCTTAACATAGTTTAATTCAGGCGTGGGTTGGTACACAAAAAGGCAGTCCAAAATAAGCAACAGTAGCCAAAGCATGAGGCAGAGACAAAATCCAGAAAAAAATAGGCAGACAGGTTGATACACGATTAAACAAAAAAACAGGACTCTGTAACTGAGGACAAATGCTTAAAAGTGGCACAAGGCTCAACAATCTTGCAAGTGAGAGGGAGAAGGTGTGACTAAAAAAGGGGATGAAATCAGGAGAAAATGCACCCCAGGTGTGTGAGGAAGGACCACAACTAGGCGTGGCAAGCAGGAAGGGAGGGCAGGAGGAACACAGCCAAAACCTAATCCACAACACTAGACAAGAGAGGTACCACCACCAAACCCCAGTGAATAAACCAACAGTATATCCAACAAAGCACCACACAATAAATCCCACAGACCCAGTCATGACACGTGACAATCACTAGTTTTCCTCCAAAATTAGAAACCTTTTAAAAGAAAGGGACCATGCATGGTCCAAGCATGGAAAACCTGGATAATGTTTCGTCAGGTCCGCAACATATGCACCCTCCTAATTAAGAAAGTTAAATCAAAATTTTACTTATCCAAAATCACAGAAAATTTAATAAACTCAAAACGTTCTTGAAGTTTGTGAGATTTGCTTCTGGTGCTACTCCTTCTAGTGAGCCACCTGGTCAAAGATTTTACAAATTTGACAAATGTGCCATGTCAGATCACTTTAATGAACATTTTATAAAAGAAGGACATTTGTTTGATTCCCTCAACATTGGCCCAAAAAACTGCTTTAAATAGAGAACCTGCTGGAGTAAGATGTCTTTCTGTGGACTGTTCATTTCAGTTCAAACCTGTGTGTGTCTCTGAGGTCTGTAGGGCATTGAAGATGATGTATTCAAAAAAAAAAAAAAAATTGGCTGCAGACCTGATTACTGAGCCTCTAACTACTATCTTTAATTTCAGCCAAAGCACACACTTCAGAAATTCTGAAAATGTCCCTTGTTGTGTCCCTGCTAAAAGGTGGTGAACACTCAAATGTTAACAATTACAGACCTATTTCAAAATTATACATTTTGGCTAAACTATTTGCAAAGTTGGTCTGTGATCAATTGAAGGACTTCCTAGAAGCAAATAACATTTCAAACCCTTTTCAGTCTGGTTTTAGGAAGCAACACGGTACCATTAGTGCTTTTTAAAAGTTTTAAATGATTTGTTTCAGGGCATGGGCAGCACGGTGGCTTAGTGGTTAGCGCTGTTGCCTCCCAGCGAGAAGGTCGTGGGTTCAATTCACGTGGCCTTTCTGTGTGAAGTTTGCATGTTCTCCCCGTGTTTGTGTGGGTTTCCTCTGGGTTCTCCGGTTTCCTCCCACATCCAAAGACATGCGGGTTAGGTGGACTGGGATCTTTGAAATTGTCTGTAGGTGTGTGGGTGTGTCTGTGTTTGTTTGTCTGTTTGTGGCCCTGTTTCAGACTGGCGTTCAGTCCTGGGTGTACCCCGCCTTGCGTCCTATGACTGCTGGGATAGGCTCCAGCCCCCCGTGACCCTTAATTGGACTAAGCGGTAGAAGATGAATGAATGAAAGAATGAATGTTTCAGGCACTGGACTCTATAAACTTTTTTGTCGCACTATTTCTAGATCTCTCAAAGGCATTTGACTCCGTAGATCACAGTCTGTTGTTAGAAATTCTTTACAAACAGTGTCTCTACACATGCGATGTATTGGTTTGCAGACTGTTTGGCTAGCAGGACTCAGTGTGTCCAGATGGCTGGTGTTAACTGTGCCTTCCTTGAGGTAACAAAAGGTGTTCCTCAGGCCTCAGTTTTGGGACCAGTTTTGTTCACACTTTATACTACTGACCTGTGTGCCAACCTATCAAATGCCTTCTATCATCTGTATGCTGATGACACTGTAATATTTTACTGCTGAAATTCAGTGATACTGGCATTTGAATTTTTGCAGTCCAGTGTTGATGTGGTGCAGAACCATCTGGAGAAAGTCAAACTAGTCTTGATTGCAGAAAAATACAAAATAATATTTTTCTCAAAATCACCTGTTTCCTTAGAGAACATAGAATCAATCAAAACTGCTTGAGGTAATGTTCTCAAGATAGTCAGCAGCTACAAGTATTTGGGATTAACTATTGACCGGCACTCTCTTTTAAAGTTCATCTTAAACACTTGATCTCTGAATTAAGGGTGAAGCTAGGCTTCCTTTATCAAAACAAGTCATACTTCTTAAGTAGAGGTGGGCGATACCTGGAATTTTGGTATTGATTTGATACCGAGTAAATACAGGCCCAGTATCACCGATATCGATACCGACACCTTTTCATATTTAAGCTTCATAGATCCAAAGGATCCAAAAGACCTAGGATAGAATTTCGCCAAACATTGTACATGACAACAAAATACTTTATTATCACAATCAACATTTTTGTTTAAAAAAATCACTCAACACAACTTAAAACAAAATCTCCTGAGTAGAGGGCTGACAAACCACAATACAACAAAATTAACACACCACAACAAATACTGTAAACAGTTTCAAGCTTATTCTGTTTTTCAAGTCGAACAATAAAATAATAATAATAAAAAAATTAGGGATTTCTTATGCAACATTTACACTACTACTAGTAAATATGTTTTTCAATATTAAATTCAAAAGTACACAAAATCAACAATCCAGATCAGATCTGGATCAAACTTTGTCAGGTGATAGTGATTCTCAGTCTGCAACTCATTTTCAAATAGGAGAGTGATAGGGGCATGTTTGATTAAGATATGATTAATTTAAAAGGCTACAAAATCTGTAATCTTGATCAGATCTGGATCAAACTACACTCAACAAAAATATAAACACAACACTTTTGGTTTTGCTCCCATTTTGTATGAGATGAACTCAAAGATCTAAAACTTTTTCCACATATACAATATCACCATTTCTCTCAAATGTTGTTCACAAACCAGTCTAAATCTGTGATAGTGAGCACATCTCCTTTGCTGAGATAATCCATCCCACCTCACAGGTGTGCCATATCAAGATGCTGATTAGACACCATGATTAGTGCACAGGTGTGCCTTAGACTGCCCACAATAAAAGGCCACTCTGAAAGGTGCAGTTTTATCACGCAGCACAATGCCACAGATGTCGCAAGATTTGAGGGAGCGTGCAATTGGCATGCTGACAGCAGGAATGTCAACCAGAGCTGTTGCTCGTGTATTGAATGTTCATTTCTCTACCATAAGCCGTCTCCAAAGGCGTTTCAGAGAATTTGGCAGTACATCCAACCAGCCTCACAACCGCAGACCACGTGTAACCACACCAGCCCAGGACCTCCACATCCAGCATGTTCACCTCCAAGATCGTCTGAGACCAGCCACTCGGACAGCTGCTGGAACAATCGGTTTGCATAACCAAAGAATTTCTGCACAAACTGTCAGAAACTGTCTCAGGGAAGCTCATCTGCATGCTCGTCGTCCTCATCTGGGTCTCGACCTGACTCCAGTTCGTCGTTGTAACCGATTTGAGTGGGCAAATGCTCACATTCGCTGCCGTTTGGCACGTTGGAGAGGTGTTCTTTTCACGGATGATGCGAAGGAGATGTGTTGCACTGCATGAGGCAAATGGTGGTCACACCAGATACTGACTGGTTCCCCCCCCCAGTAAAACAAAACTGCACCTTTCAGAGTGGCCTTTTATTGTGGGCAGTCTAAGGCACACCTGTGCACTAATCATGGTGTCTAATCAGCATCTTGGTATGGCACACCTGTGAGGTGGGATGGATTATCTCAGCAAAGGAGAAGTGCTCACTATCACAGATTTAGACTGGTTTGTGAACAATATTTGAGGGAAATGGTGATATTGTGTATGTGGAAAAAGTTTTAGATCTTTGAGTTAATCTCATGCAAAATGGGAGCAAAACCAAAAGTGTTGCGTTTATATTTTTGTTGAGTATATGTCAGTTGATGATGGATACCATCTTACGTAACACTGTCAACACTGTCAATTTGACGTTTTTTAATAGAGGTATGGGTTTCTGAAAATTTGTTCAGTTTCTTCCTGACTTTGCCCTTTGACCTATGACCTTGAAAATTGAATCAGTTCTTGCCTATCAGGATATGAATCTTCAGGAATTGTGGGTTCCAGTCTATTTCGTTGGTGGAGATAATAAACAAACTGCAACAAAGGATTTTCAAACATGCATAACACATCAGAAAAAGTCAAATTTTAGTTCAATAGCAGTCGTCCAAAAATTGGCTCCTAATTGGAAAAAGCAGGTGCATGGAATGAATGAACCTGGCACATTTTGCCTAATGTGTTTTGGACTTGACAGGAGGAGTCAGAATGTATTAATATGAAGACTGCAGCAGGGATGCACATACATCAGATAGAAACAGCTGCTCTCACAGTACGAAACAATGACAGATGTGCAATCGTGCAAAAATGGGAATCCGTTTTGAATGCAGTGCTGGGGAGCCCGGGGTGAGATGTGACATGTCCTGGCTGTGATTGATTGTGTTGTTATTACTAAAGACTCTCTTCCGTGCTGCCTCCGGGACCCTTTTCGATCCATCCACTGTCTGTTTGCACTGCAGCTCATAAATTTTGCACACCACGCTGGAACCTACTGGGACCTTAAACAATTGCTTTATTGATGAATTTCTGTCATACAAGGAAGAACTCTATGCCAGCATGGCTTTGAACATTTCACAACACAAATATGATTACTGGGCTTTTTCTTTCATTGTAACAGCACAGTGTGATTTTGGTGGCGAGAATTTTACAGTGCTTTTGTTTGTGTTTTAATTTCCTGTCCTCCATCTATCAATCTACTTTCTGAATGTGCATATAGCACTTAAGCACTACATGGGGACTGAAATCTATCAAGCTGAGTGAGAGGCGGGATTCAATCAGGACATCAGCCTATTACAGGATCAAATACAGATGCCTCTCCAAAAAAACATCAGAATGTCATGAAAAAGTTCAATAGTTTTTGTGAGTTATTTCACAAAGCGAACATACAGTTGTGCTTATATGAATAAGTGCAACTCAGGGCTGCTCACGGCGGAACAGCTCATATGAACGAAACATGAAAATGTTGCGCTGATGGGCAAGGGTGCACGATGCGGCTGGGATGGTTCGTGCTCACGGGAACACAGTGCGAGCAGCTGCACAATGTGTAACCACTTTGCGTAGCTGCTGTGAAAATAAAAATAAATAAATACATGCCACCCACGGAATTCGAACCTGCACTTTCCAAAAGCTCTGATTGCCAGCCAGAAACTTTACAACTACGCTACCATTGCTGGCCTGTAATCAGTGTGGAAAAATGCCTGAAATCAACAAGGACATGGAGGAAATGCCCTGTGTCCAGCCACTGCAGCCCGGTACAAAGCCGAAAGATGTTTTATATATTTCCACGGGAGAACAGCAGACAGAAACACGCACCTCACAGAGGAATATTGTTAGTTCATGTCCTTCCAAACATGGAACGCTGCTCTGTACATACATATAAATGACACAAGGGCACATGTGCGAGACACATGCACCACATGTGTGTGACAGTAATTGTCTGCTGACTGTTTTCATGCCAATAGTGCCAATGGCCACACATTTTCTAAGTGCCATGCGAGCTTTGTTAGATGTTTGTGCGGGTCAGCTAGAATGTGACTGACACCTGCTGCGAGAGGGTTTGATGGGCTTGCACAGGGCACACTCCCTCTTTCAGCTGCTGGTGTGCGCAAATAGTTGTAGCAACAGGTGTACAAGGTGTTAGAGGCAGCTACAGTTTTACACATTTTGCATATGATTCCTGCTTCATGCGCAATTCATGCGCAATTCGACCAAATTCGTACTATGTGTGTAGGGGCGCTTAAAGGGGGTAATTCACAGTATTAAGAACTGGAGTATGTAAACTTTTGATCAGGGTCATTGTGGTAGTTTCTGCTATCATTATGATTTAAAAAGAGTAAACACGGTTGTTTGACAATGAATGGCTTCACATTGTCAGGATACGTGGTCGCATGGCACAAAATGGTGGGTGGACTCAAATGCAAACTCTCAGATGATATGTACGATGTAATAATAAACTTTATCTCACAAACAGTCCAGGGTCCAGTACACAGAAAGGCAGGCAGCATAGCAAAGGTACAGATGAGGGCAAGGGAAAAATACGTGGTCAGGAACAGACTGAGGTCAAAGGCACGGAGCAATACAATATCAGAGGCTGAGGAAGAAGGCAAAATCCAGATAAACAGAACGAGGTCAAAAACATTGAGGCAAACGAGGCAAGATCATGGCTGGAATGGAGATACAAAGATCAAAGAGCTGGCACCGCAGTGAGGGAAGTGAGAGCTTAAATAACAGGTGATGTAACAAGGTGCACGTGTGATCGAGCGTTCTGGAAGGAGGTGTGGTCTGGTGAAACAAAGAGACGGGATGAGAAGCAAGAGAGAGAGAGTGTGAGTGAAAACAAAACAGATCAAAAGCAAAAGGAGTCAGTGAATGAAAACCAATGGTGAAAGTATAATGTGCCCACAGACCAACAAAAGGAAACGTGAACCAAATAAAGGGCAAACTAGGAAACAGAGTGACAGACCTAAAAATAGCACAAGAATAATAAGACTATAAACACACAGTAGAGAAGCTTGAATCTTCGACTGGGCTGGGTTGCTTGACGTGAGGACGTTTCGCTTCAAATCGCAGAAGCTTCCTCTGCTAAAATTCTTGCTTTTGATTTTAAAATTTTAATGTTTGTTTTTAAAGCTATTTATGGCCTTGCACCTCCCTACTTGTCTGAAATTTTAAGTTTGCGCACCTACAGTAGGACGTTAAGGGCGTCTGGCCAGCTTTACTTAGATGTTCCAAGGTCAAGATATAAACGCTTGGGTGATCATGCTTTCGCGGTAGCTGGCCCCAGACTGTGGAATGAGCTACCTCTTGAGTTACGTACTATTCCTGACCTAGCACTTTTTAAATCTAAGTTAAAGACTTATTTATTTAAACTGGCTTTTAACACTTAGTGGGGAGGTGACATGTTCTGTTATTTTATGTTCTTTTTTTATGTGTTGTTTTAAAATTTTATTTTATATGTGTTTTATTTTTGTAAATTTGTGTTTTTAATGTTAAGCACTTTGGACACCAGTCGGTGCTGTAAAGCGCTTTATAAATAAATGTTGATTGATTGATTGGTAGTCTGACTTCTGCCTTGACTCTTGTAGAGAAGAATAAACAGAAGCCACAAAAGCTGGAGTTTTAAACGTAACCAGACCCCTCCTACCGAGAGGCAGACTGCTATAGGCTAGTGACTAAACAATAGCTCTAATTAGCAACTATTGTGCTCTAGTTAGCACCCTCCTAATGACAGGGCAGCTGTCGCTCCTAATGATGGGATGGACACCTTTCCTGATGGCTCCCTTGACGACTCTCCTGATGACGTGAATGACTCATTACCATGAACAAAAGACTGAAACTCCTTTGACCTGAGTACCCCATTGTAAACCGGGGCCAAAGCATGTCTCAGACCCACTCCCCGGTTAACGCTGGGTTTCAACTGTTTCACATAGAATGCCTCCTTGACCCCTCTCTCAAACCATTTCTTCTCTCTGGCTAAGATTTTAACTTCCTTGTCCTCAAACGTGTGGTTAGTCTCTTTAAGGTGGAGATAAACTGCAGATTGAGGTCCATTGGTGCCCTCTCTGCAGTGCTGGTATAGCCTTTTGTGTAAAGGTTGCTTAGTCTTACCTATGTAGTGTTTGTTACAGTTTTCCTGACATCTGATAGAATACACTACATTGCTCTGTTTGTAACTAGGGATCCTGTCCTTAGGGTTAAATCATTTCTGTCTCAAGGTGTTAACTGGTTTAAAGTAAACTGGTATTTTTGTGCTTTCTGAAGATCCTCTGTAGTTTTCCCCTACTCCTGCTAAATAAGGGAGAGACACTCCTTTTCTTCTTGTCCCTGTCTCCTGTCTATCTGGTCTCTTTGTTCTCTGGGACTTCTGCACTTTGTCCAGGGACCATCGTGGGTACCCACATACTGTGAGGGCTTTCCAGACAAGTTGTTCATTAGCCCTTCCCTCTGCAGTTGTGGGCACCTGTAGGGCTCTGTGTTGAAGAGTCATGATCACCCTGAGCTTGTGTTCAAGGGGGTGGTTTGAGCCAAAGAGCAGATATTGGTCAGTGTGAGTGGGTTTTCTGTAAACCCCTGTCTGGAGCTGCCTGTTCTCTCCAATCGTAACATCACAGTCCAAGAAGGCTAAATGGTTGTTTCTGGCATCCTCACGTGTGAACTTGATATTGGAGTCCACTGAGTTGATGTGTTCTGTAAAGTCCTCAACCTCTTGTTGCTTGATTTTAACCCATGTGTCATCGACATATCTGAACCAGTGACTGGGAGAGATGCCCGTGAATGATGTCAAGGCTGTCTTCTCCAATCGCTCCATGTACAGATTGGCCACAATGGGGGATACTGGAGACCCCATTGCACAACCATGGATCTGCCTGTAGTAATTCCCCCTAAACAGGAAATACGTGGTGTTGAGACAGATCTCCAAGAGTTGGCAGATGTGGTCTGGTGTGACTTTGGTCCTTTCAAGTCGAGACACATCCTCCAGTAGTCTCTGCCTCACAGCTGAGACAGCCTCAGCAGTGGGGATGCAGGTGAACAACGATGTCACATCAAATGACACCATTGTTTCATCTGCCTCCAGCTGCAGGTTCTTGATCTTGTTCACAAAATCTTGTGTGTTCTCCACATGGTGGTCTGAGTTACCCAGTAGAGGAACCAAAATCCACTTCAGGTGCTTGGCCAAATTGTACGTGATGGAATCTGTGCTACATACAATAGGCCTGAGTGGCATGTCCTGTTTGTGGATTTTGGGCAGTCCATAGATGCATGGAGTGGCATCCCCAGGGTATAGTCTGTAGTATGCCTGCCTGTCTATGAGTCCCTCTTTCTCCAGGTTGTGGAGGTAGCTAATGATTTTCTTCTTATAGCTGCTCATGGGGTCTCTCTTCAGACGTTCGTATGTATTGGGGTCACTGAGCAAGTTGTTGATCTTGGCCTCGTAGTCCGATGTGTTCAGGACCACCGTGCATCTGCCTTTATCCGCTGGCAGGATGATGATGCTTTGGTCCTTCTGCAGTTCTGACAGAGCTTTCCGTTCTTCTCCTGTGATGTTGGACAGAGGAGGCTTAGCACTGTTCAGCACTGCTGTGACTCTTAGTCAGAGGTCCCCAGCTTCTGACTCTGACAAACTGTTATGTTTAATGGCTGTCTCTACTGCAGTGATGTAATCTACTGTTGGTATATGTTTTGGGGTCACTGAGAAATTTAGTCCTTTAGCGAGCACATCCTTTTCTGTCTGTGTAAGAACCCTGTCGGAGAGATTCTTTACCCAATTTTCCCTGTTGTCACAAATTTGTCTGGGTATATCTTTAAAACTACTCCCACTGAAAGTACACCTTTTCTTCCTGATTTGCCGCTTCTTACTTTTTAAATGCTTAGCCATTTGAGTTTTAACTATGAACTTGTGATCACAAAGTTCATAGTTACCTTCGCCAAGGAGGTTCTGTTTTCGGTCGAGTTTGTTTGTTTGTTTGTCTGTCTGTCTGTTTGTCAGCAGGATAACTCAGAAAGCTTTGAACAGATTTTGATGAAATTTTGTGGAGTGGTTGGAAATGACAAGAGGAACAAGTGATTAATTTTTAGTGGTGATCCGGATCACGATCCGGATCCAGGAATTTTTTTAAAGGATTCTTCACCATTGCAGGATAGGGGGAATTTTGACATTCTAGTTTCTAACTCCACAAAAACAAAGCAGAAAGGCTTTGTTTCAAGCTTCTCTACTATGGAAACCACCTGGACAACTGAGAGCCTACACAGAAACTATAAACACACCTTGAACCAAATCTGAATATGACATGACAGACACAGGAAATACAAAATGTGGCTGAAGTATAACTAATAACCATCACAGAAAATAAAGAAAGAACAGAAACAAAACCAGAACCTACAGCAAAACAATGGAATGACTTGAACAAATGATGACAGGAAACAATACCAAAAACAAAAAGAATACAACAAGATAATGAAACACCAAAGATACATAATAAACACAACCAGAGAAAACATAATACAAAATGATCAAAAAGGCAACCAAAAGGATCAAATCAGGAGAGGCAGATGACAATAGTGTACAAACCCATAACATTACCCCGAGCCAGGACCCATCCTGAGAGTACCCTCCCCCCTACGGCCAACACCGACGGCCAAGAGACAAGAAGACCCACTACCCCAAAGGGGAAAACAAACACAGAAAACCCCTCGGGGGCAAAGAGGACCGGAGACCAGCAAACAAGATGAACACAGAACACCTCGCACCAGCACCACAGGTGGCAACCAGAGTCCACTAAACAAGGGTGGATGGCGGGGGACTAGCAGGGGGGCACAAACGGAGGCCGGCGGGCAACCATGCAGGTGGCCATGGGCAGAAAAACCATAGCGCATGCAATTGAAAACAGAAACCCTGCCATGGGGCCCATAGCAAACTGGTGGGGAGACAGTGGACAGCTGGTGAAAAATCGGGAAGGATACAGGGGCCAAAACATTAGGAACACACGACCCCTGATTAGGAACCAACTACCGGTGACCGGTGCAGTAAAGGGGACACATTAAAGTAAACAAAGAGCATATAATAATGTGGGCGTGCGCAAGAAAAAAAACACAAAAATTGGAGGACCCAACAAAAGAAAATTCCAACCAATAAAAACCAGACAAACCAAGAAAGCAACCACATAAACGATGAACTGACGAGGGGAACAAAACACTCCAAACACAATTAGCAGGACCTAACAAATGAAAAACTAACATAAGGCCTTATCCCGGAGGTACAGTTATAATCAAATCACAAAATGAACAGGGGGGAAAGAAAACAGAGAAAAGACATGATGAACAAACTGAATTAACAAACGGGCAAAGAAAATGAAGAAACCAACCCAAAAAGATGCTGTCAGGGCAAAAGAACATAACCAGGCTAGTTAAAGAACCATAGGGGGAACCAAACTGAAAAAAAAAATCAACTGTAGAAGGAGAACCATCCAATCACACCATACTTGGGGCCAAACAGGAATGGAAAAATTGTGAAAATAAATGGGGTAAAGACCACAAGGGGAACCTAACCTGAATTAGGAGCATAACCAATGAAAAAGATGAAATGAAACACTAACAACACCCTGGAAAACTGACAAGCAAACAGAAGAGCTAACCGGGGTCCAAACCAGAAAAGCAAATGAATGTAAAAGGTGAATAAACCAAGAGAATGTGTTCTGGAGGGGGCAAAAAATTGGAAACATACAAAGAGCTTAGAGACACTTCAACAAAACCATAAAGTGGGGGAATAACTTTTATTATCCTTAAATTTGAGCATGAGCTGGACATGCCAGAACATGTCCTGTGAGGCTTCATCACGGCATTTCTTTGCGGCGAGCGGCTGCACCGCGACGCGCGGAACTCCTCCGCACATTTGTCTTAATGTCGCGATAAAGTGCTGATGTCCACGTCTTTTCACAATTCCTGTGCTAGTCAGATGACATACCAGATCAAGACAGCTTCCAGTTTAAAAATGAATGGCACATTTCACTGTTACAGGAGTTCTTGTCATGGAAAGAGAAGTGGCTCCACCGCGTGTCGCGGCGGAGCTGCATGGCGCAAAGAAACGCCGTGATGAAGCTTACAGGACATGTTGGGGCATGTCTAGCTCATGCATAATCACAATCGGATATTCACACGACTGGAAAGCAACCAGAATCCGTCTGAAATCCAACTGAAAGCCGTCCTGTGAGACCAACACCGAGGTGGTTTTGTCCCGCGTAATGAACGGTTCCGTGGCACGTCCCTCCGCTTTTCTTTCCATGAAAAAAACTCCTGTAACAGTGGAATGTGCCGAAAGTGCTGATGTCCACATCTTCTGCCTTTTTGTGAAAGTCAGACGAGGTCCCAGATCAACAAAGCCTTCACGTTGGAAATGATCCGGTTGTTTCAGTGGGGTCTGAGCATATCGATGGGGGATGGGAGCGCGCCGCGCTCTCAGGAGTTGTGGGCAGTCCTTAAAGTGGCAGTAACACTCCTTAATCTGTTTAATCCCCATGAAATCGTCCCTGAAAGCCATGTTAATTTTTCGAACAGTGTCCACCTGGAGGTCTCTCACAGTTTATGGAAAAAAAATTGATGCAGCAAAGCTCCAAGTCGTCCATTTATTTGCAATAAAAATATGCCGAGAGGGGTGGACCACACCTCACTCAAAGCCTGCTCACAGGCGAATGACGCAACCGACAGGCATGAAAAAACTCACGCATGCGCACGAGAGTTCAAGCTTGTCTGACGCAATCACACGTGATTCAAATCTATTGAAGCCGAGTATTCCTTTAACTTTAACTAGTAATGACTTCATGACTTTCTTTGCTAATAAAATTTTAACTATTAGAGAAAAAAATTACTCATAACCATCCCAAAGACGTATTGTTATCTTTGGCTGCTTTCAGTGATGCCGGTATTTGGTTAGACTCTTTCTCTCAGATTGTTCTGTCTGAGTTATTTTCATTAGTTACTTCATCCAAACCATCAACATGTCTATTAGACCCCATTCCTACCAGGCTGCTCAAGGAAGCCCTACCATTATTTAATGCTTCGATCTTAAATATGATCAATCTATCTTTATTAGTTGGCTATGTACCACAGGCTTTTAAGGTGGCAGTAATTAAACCATTACTTAAAAAGCCATCACTTGACCCAGCTATCTTAGCTAATTATAGGCCAATCTCCAACCTTCCTTTTCTCTCAAAAATTCTTGAAAGGGTAGTTGTAAAAGAGCTAACTGATCATTTGCAGAGGAATGGTCTATTTGAAGAGTTTCAGTCAGGTTTTAGAATTCATCATAGTACAGAAACAGCATTAGTGAAGGTTACAAATGATCTTCTTATGGCCTCAGACAGTGGACTCATCTCTGTGCTTGTTCTGTTAGACCTCAGTGCTGCTTTTGATACTGTTGACCATAAAATTTTATTACAGAGATTAGAGCATGCCATAGGTATTAAAGGCACTGCGCTGCGGTGGTTTGAATCATATTTGTCTAATAGATTACAATTTGTTCATGTAAATGGGGAATCTTCTTCACAGACTAAAATTAATTATGGAGTTCCACAAGGTTCTGTGCTAGGACCAATTTTATTCACTTTATACATGCTTCCCTTAGGCAGTATTATTAGACGGCATTGCTTAAATTGTCATTGTTACGCAGATGATATCCAGCTTTATCTATCCATGAAGCCAGAGGACACACACCAATTAGCTAAACTGCAGGATTGTTTTACAGACATAAAGACATGGATGACCTCTAATTTCCTGCTTTTAAACTCAGATAAAACTGAAGTTATTGTACTTGGCCCCACAAATCTTAGAAACATGGTGTCTAACCAAATCCTTACTCTGGATGGCACCTCTAGTAATACTGTGAGAAATCTTGGAGTCATTTTTGATCAGGATATGTCATTCAAAGCGCATATTAAACAAATATATAGGACTGCTTTTTTGAATTTACGCAATATCTCTAAAATTAGTAAGGTCTTGTCTCAGAGTGATGCTGAAAAACTAATTCATGCATTTATTTCCTCTAGGCTGGACTATTGTAATTCATTATTATCAGGTTGTCCTAAAAGTTCCCTGAAAAGCCTTCAGTTAATTCAAAATGCTGCAGCTAGAGTACTAACGGGGACTAGAAGGAGAGAGCATATCTCACCCATATTGGCCTCTCTTCATTGGCTTCCTGTTAATTCTAGAATAGAATTTAAAATTATTCTTCTTACTTATAAGATTTTGAATAATCAGGTCCCATCTTATCTTAGGGACCTCATAGTACCATATAACCCCAATAGAGCGCTTTGCTCTCAGACTGCAGGCTTACTTGTAGTTCCTAGGGTTTGTAAGAGTAGAATGGGAGGCAGAGCCTTCAGCTTTCAGGCTCCTCTCCTGTGGAACCAGCTCCCAATTCGGATCAGGGAGACAGACACCCTCTCTACTTTTAAGATTAGGCTTAAAACTTTCCTTTTTGCTAAAGCTTATAGTTAGGGCTGGATCAGGTGACCCTGAACCATCCCTTAGTTATGCTGCTATAGACTTAGACTGCTGGGGGGTTCCCATGATGCACTGAGTGTTTCTTTCTCTTTTTGCTCTGTATGCACCACTCTGCATTTAATCATTAGTGATTGATCTCTGCTCCCCTCCACAGCATGTCTTTTTCCTGGTTCTCTCCCTCAGCCCCAACCAGTCCCAGCAGAAGACTGCCCCTCCCTGAGCCTGGTTCTGCTGGAGGTTTCTTCCTGTTAAAAGGGAGTTTTTCCTTCCCACTGTCACCAAGTGCTTGCTCACAGGGGGTCGTTTTGACCGTTGGGGTTTTTACGTAATTATTGTATGGCCTTGCCTTGCAATATAAAGCGCCTTGGGGCAACTGTTTGTTGTGATTTGGCGCTATATAAATAAAATTGATTGATTGATTGCTTTTTTGCATTTGCGCAATATCTCTAAAATTAGAAAGGTCTTGTCTCATATTGATGCTGAAAAACTAATTCATGCATTTATTTCCTCTAGGCTGGACTATTGTAATTCATTATTATCAGGTTGTCCTAAAAATTCCCTGAAAAGCCTTCAGTTAATTCAAAATGCTGCAGCTAGAGTACTAACGGGGACTAGAAGGAGAGAGCATATCTCACCCATATTGGCCTCTCTTCATTGGCTTCCTGTTAATTCTAGAATAGAATTTAAAATTATTCTTCTTACTTATAAGATTTTGAATAATCAGGTCCCATCTTATCTTAGGGACCTCATAGTACCATATAACCCCAATAGAGCGCTTTGCTCTCAGACTGCAGGCTTACTTGTAGTTCCTAGGGTTTGTAAGAGTAGAATGGGAGGCAGAGCCTTCAGCTTTCAGGCTCCTCTCCTGTGGAACCAGCTCCCAATTCGGATCAGGGAGACAGACACCCTCTCTACTTTTAAGATTAGGCTTAAAACTTTCCTTTTTGCTAAAGCTTATAGTTAGGGCTGGATCAGGTGACCCTGAACCATCCCTTAGTTATGCTGCTATAGACTTAGACTGCTGGGGGGTTCCCATGATGCACTGAGTGTTTCTTTCTCTTTTTGCTCTGTATGCACCACTCTGCATTTAATCATTAGTGATTGATCTCTGCTCCCCTCCACAGCATGTCTTTTTCCTGGTTCTCTCCCTCAGCCCCAACCAGTCCCAGCAGAAGACTGCCCCTCCCTGAGCCTGGTTCTGCTGGAGGTTTCTTCCTGTTAAAAGGGAGTTTTTCCTTCCCACTGTCACCAAGTGTTTGCTCACAGGGGGTCGTTTTGACCGTTGGGGTTTTTACGTAATTATTGTATGGCCTTGCCTTGCAATATAAAGCGCCTTGGGGCAACTGTTTGTTGTGATTTGGCGCTATATAAATAAAATTGATTGATTGATTGCTTTTTTGCATTTGCGCAATATCTCTAAAATTAGAAAGGTCTTGTCTCATATTGATGCTGAAAAACTAATTCATGCATTTATTTCCTCTAGGCTGGACTATTGTAATTCATTATTATCAGGTTGTCCTAAAAATTCCCTGAAAAGCCTTCAGTTAATTCAAAATGCTGCAGCTAGAGTACTGACAGGGACTAGAAGGAGAGAGCATATCTCACCCATATTGACCTCTCTTCATTGGCTTCCTGTTAATTCTAGAATAGAATTTAAAATTCTTCTTCTTACTTATAAGGTTTTGAATAATCAGGTCCCATCTTATCTTAGGGACCTCATAGTATCATATCACCCCAGTAGAGCACTTCTCTCTCAGACTGCGGGCCTAATTGTAGTTCCTAGGGTTTGTAAGAGTACGAGGTCTGTCAATAAAGTATAGGTCTTTTTTATTTTTTTCAAAAACTATATGGATTTCATTCATATGTTTTTACGTCAGACATGCTTGAACCCTCGTGCGCATGCGTGAGTTTTTCCACGCCTGTCGGTGACGTCATTCGCCTGTGAGCACTCCTTGTGGGAGGAGTCGTCCAGCCCCTCGTCGGAATTCCTTTGTCTGAGAAGTTGCTGAGAGACTGGCGCTTTGTTTGATCAAAATTTTTTCTAAACCTGTGAGGCACATCGAAGTGGACACAGTTCGAAAAATTAAGCTGGTGTTCCGTGAAAATTTTAACGGCTGATGAGAGATTTTGAGGTGATACTGTCGCTTTAAGGACTTCCCACGGAGCGAGACGTCGCGCAGCGGTCCCAGGCGCCGTCGTCAGCCTGTTTCAAGCTGAAAACCTCCACATTTCAGGCTCTATTGATCCAGGACGTCATGAGAGAACAGAGAAGTTTCAGAAGAAGTCAGTTTCAGCATTTTATCCAGATATTCCACTGTTAAAGGAGATTTTTTTTAATGAAAGACGTACGGACGGGTCCGCGCGTCGGGACGCAGCCGGCAAACACCTCCGTCTTGATAACCATTTGTAAAATCCAGGCGGCTTTTGATGGCTTTCAGTGGAGTGAGTACATGAGAAATTGTTTAACAGCTGGACATGTTCCAACTTGTCCTTAAGGCTTCCAACAGAGGTGTTTTTCCTGTGGCGGAGCGTCGCAGCGGCTGCGAGCCGACGCTGCAATCCGCCCGCACGTCTTTCATTAAAAAAATCTCCTTTAACAGTGGAATATCCGGATAAAATGCTGAAACTGACTTCTTCTGAAACTTCTCTGTTCTCTCACGACGTCCTGGATCAATAGAGCCTGAAACGTGGAGGTTTTCAGCTTGAAACAGGCTGACGACGGCGCCTGGGACCGCTGCGCGACGTCTCGCTTCGTGGGAAGTCCTTAAAGCGACAGTATCACCTCAAAATCTCTCATCAGCCGTTAAAATTTTCACGGAACACCAGCTTAATTTTTCGAACCGTGTCCACTTCGATGTGCCTCACAGGTTTAGAAAAAATTTTGATCAAACAAAGCGCCAGTCTCTCAGCAACTTCTCAGACAAAGGAATTCCGACGAGGGGCTAGACGACTCCTCCCACAAGGAGTGCTCACAGGCGAATGACGTCACCGACAGGCGTGGAAAAACTCACGCATGCGCACGAGGGTTCAAGCATGTCTGACGTAAAAACATATGAATGAAATCCATATAGTTTTTGAAAAAAATAAAAAAGACCTATACTTTATTGATAGCCGTCGTAGAATGGGAAGCAGAGCCTTCAGCTTTCAGGCTCCTCTCCTGTGGAACCAGCTCCCAATTTGTATCAGGAAGACAGACACCCTCTCTACTTTTAAGATTAGGCTTAAAACTTTCCTTTTTGCTAAAGCTTATAGTTAGGGCTGGATCAGGTGACCCTGAACCATCCCTTAGTTATGCTGCTATAGACTTAGACTGCTGGGGGGTTCCCATGATGCACTGAGTGTCTCTTTCTCTTTTTGCTCTGTATGCACCACTCTGCATTTAATCATTAGTGATTGATCTCTGCTCCCCTCCACAGCATGTCTTTTTCCTGGTTCTCTCCCTCAGCCCCAACCAGTCCCAGCAGAAGACTGCCCCTCCCTGAGCCTGGTTCTGCTGGAGGTTTCTTCCTGTTAAAAGGGAGTTTTTCCTTCCCACTGTCACCAAGTGCTTTCTCACAGGGGGTCGTTTTGACAGTTGGGGTTTTTCTGTAATTATTGTATGGCTTTGCCTTGCAATATGAAGCGCCTTGGGGCAACTGTTTGTTGTGATTTGGCGTTATATAAATGAAATTGATTTGATTTGATTTGATGAAGAGACCAGTCGATTGCTGTAATAGAGTTCGCTGTGTTCCTGTGCAAACTTGCCAACTTCTTTTGGCAATATTCAAACAAAATACACACACATAGAGATATAGGATGGAATAAACACAAGGGAGCGCCTCCCTAGGGATGTGTTCCAGGCATGACCATCTGGGAGGAGACCCTGGGGAAGACCCAGAACTAGGTGGAGAGATTATATCTCCACAGTGGGAATTCCTCGTGATCCCCCAGTTGGAGGTGGTCAGTGTGGCCCGGGAATGGTAAATGGTAAATGGACTGCATTAGCACTTTTCCATCTGTATGAGACACTCAAAATGCTTTACAAGAATCCCTCACATTCACCCCAATGTCAGGGTGCTGCCACACAAGGCGCTCTCTGCACACTGGGAGCAACAAGGGGATTAAGGACCTTGCCCAAGGGCCCTTAGTGGTTTTCCGGTCAGGCTGGGATTTGAAATGAGGATCCTCTGGTCTTAAGCCCAGCGCTTAACTATGAGACCATCACCTCCCCTATGGAAAGGGAAGTCTGGGATCCCCTGCTGGAGCTGTTGCCCCCATGACCCGATCCCAGATGAGCGGTTGAAGATGAGTGAGTGAGTAACTAAACACGGTTAGTGTACCTGAAGCACAAACACATGGATCTGAATACAGTCGTTATTGATAATGTGAGTCATTGACATTTTGTGTTGTTGTGAAATGTGTAGACTGATTGATAACTATTGTGTTGTTGTGTGGACGCTGTAGGCAGTTGAACCTGATTCCACTCATGTGAAAGTATCACTTCTGGTGGATTTTGCTTTTTTGGCCATTGGGGAAAAGCAAAAAAAAGTGACTTGAAGGCTCAGTCTGGTTAGATTTCTTTCTTGAGGTAAAGTCTTACCAACATGGATGTGCATGTGTTGGCATGTTGTTTAAATATTGGTAAACATTAAGAGCAGTGTTACTTGTACTGGCCACCCTCTGTGCTGAGTAAAGTTTACATTCATATACAGTTGTATTTCTGCAACACTTCACTTCCCCTTGGCATGCCTGGCAAATCGCTTTACTTGTGTCAAGCTCGTCTTTGTTGTTGCCATTTATGAACCCAAAATGGTGGCAGATGGTAGCTTTAAGTGTTTTGGGCATTTTCCTGCTCGTGTAGAAACAGAATGGCGTTACCGTGTCAGGTTTGTTGTCCATTAAGTATACAAGAGGAGGAGTGGCTGCAGAGCAGCAGAAGGCTTCTGGGCTTAAAATTGAAGATTCAAGAGGTTAAATGAAAGTTTGTAATGAACTTTGCCAATGTTCATCAAGTGTTTCTCTACTGTAGCTTACAGTCGCGTAGGTGGCGGAAGAGTAGGACAGGAGGAGGAGTCGGAGGAGCTGGACTCTCATTAATTGTGGTTGTGTCGTGTTCTGTATTGTAAACCTTTTTGGTAGCATGGCCTAAGCAGAGGGTCGCCTCTTTGAGACTGGTCTGCTTGAGGTTTCTTCCTCAAATCATCAGAGGGAGTTTTTCTTTACCACCGTCGCCTGTGTGCTTGCTCAGTGGGTTGATAAGGTTTGACCTTACTTGTGTGAAGCGCATTTAGGCAGCTTTGTTGTGATTTGGCACTATATACATGAAACAAATTGGATAAATTGAAATAGGACAGAGACACCACAAAGGGCACCATCTCTGCTCCCCTCCACAGCATGTCTTTTTCCTGGTTCTCTCCCTCAGCCCCAACCAGTCCCAGCAGAAGACTGCCCCTCCCTGAGCCTGGTTCTGCTGGAGATTTCTTCCTGTTAAAAGGGAGTTTTTCCTTCCCACTGTCTCCAAGTGCTTGCTCACAGGGGGTCGTTTTGACCGTTGGGGTTTTTCCGTAATTATTGTATGGCTTTGCCTTACAATATAAAGCGCCTTGGGGCAACTGTTTGTTGTGATTTGGCGCTATATAAATAAAATTGATTTGATTTGATTGCCACACTACTATTATTGTTAACATCCCCTTTTCTATTTTTTTTTTTTTTTACTAATAGCCCAATTTCATAGCCTTAAGAGTGTGCATATCACGAATGCTTGGTCTTGTTGGATTTGTGAGACTCTAACCTGGATTAATCTTTTTAGTCACATAGCACTACTATTATTCTGAACACTACTGTAGAACCAATTATAACCCAAAGCCGAACAGAACATGGCTGAAGTATAACTAATAATCACCACAGAAAATAAAGAAAGAACAGAAACAAAACCAGAACCTACAGCAAAACAGTGGAATGACTTGAACAAATGATGACAGGAAACAATAACAAAAACAAAAAGTATACAAGTTAATGAATCACCAAAGATATATAATAAACACAACCAGAGAAATAATACATAATAGAGGACATAGACATAATACAAAATGATCAAAAAGGCAACCAAAAGGATCAAATCAGGGGAGGCAGATGACAATAGGGTACAAACCCATAACACCACCCCAAGCCAGGACCGACCTATTTGATGCAGCAAAGCTCCAAATCGTTCCACCTCGCAATGAAAATCCAACGAGAGGGGAGGACCAGTGCTCACACAAAGCCTGCTCACAGGCGAATGATGCAACCAACGGGCGTGAAAAAAATCACGCATGAAGGTTCAAGGGTGGCTCATGCAAGCACACATGATTCAAATCCATATGGTTTTTGAAAAAAATAAAAAGGTCTGATACTTTTTGGACAGACCTCGTATATATATATATAAAATGGTGTGGAAAAAGTGCTTGCTCCCTTGAGCTTTTTCATTGTCCCATTCAATTTTTCAGGACATCAAAAAACAAAACAAAAATTCAAGCTTTGTATATTAAAATTTCTAAAATTATTACATTTAAACTCATCATGAAAAGTAATTTCTACATCATGAATTAAAATAAATAAAAGCTTGGGACTCCGAGGAGGGCGGTTGCATCTCCTCCACTCTCCCTTATCTCTGTTCTCTGCTTTTAACCTTCAAGTCCCTACTTCACCAGACTGTGAATTCCTCACATTACACTGGATTCTGGATCTATTGGACTACTATTGGATTAACCATGGAATTGATCAGCTGGTCTCTGAATGCAATTGACACCATTTTTTTCTACAAGAAGGTCAGGACCGGGGCATCCTACCTGCCCATATGGAACGTATCCTGCGGGCTATGTTCTCAATTCCTGGAGTTCCTGGTGTGTGGCATGCTTGGCGCCTTTTTCCATTGAGGATGTTGAGGATTTATTCATTTATTGGTCTTATGGTAGCAGGGCTGGTACTTTTTGGCTTATGTGCTACCCTGAACTACCGGAAAATTGGCAAGAAGGGGGCATCAAGAACCACGGCTTGTCTGTCATGATTAACGAGGTTGGCAAGGCAGTGCATTCTCAGACTGCGATGACTCTTGAACTCAGATGCAAATTGGATGACATCTTGGAGCAGATGTGTGCCTTGCAGTTGAAGTTGAAGATTTCAGAGGCCGGTGAATATTCTTAATTCTTTATTGGGAATATTCTTAATTCATAATTGGGATTTGGTTGTGCAAGTGGACCTGTTAAAAAGTTTTTGTCACTGCTCAAACCATAAAATCATAGGCTTATTAAGCCTGAAGGTCAAATTGCCCGACTGTTGTTCTTCAGAGGAATTTTTTTTCCAGCCTGGGGAACATTGGCTGTTTCTTATCTCAACTCACAAAGACAATAAACTGCTTTTCACAGGACTGAAGCATGCTCCATTCCCTCCCCCCACCCACCTCCTCCCCCCAGCAACACTTCCCTTTCTGGCGCCTGCTTATGGTCACTCCTTTCCCCTTCAGCGGGGGCGGTGCAGTTTTAGCTGCAGCCCACGTTCTCCCACCCCAAGCTGACGGCAGCACATCTCAGGGTTGCTGCGTGGCCTTCACCCAATTGCCTCAATTCGGATAACAGACTTCTTCAAACTTAGTGCACATAAACAATGTCAAATGTGTATGTGCTGTTTTTAATTCTGATGTGTGTCATTATTATGGTAAACAAGTAATAATTGTGGGCTAATTACTGTCTGAGATAACTGGAGTGTAAACATAATTTCTCCACTGTGAGATCAATAAAGTATATTTCAAAAATCTAATAGCCAAAATGATGGTGTGAATGAGTAAGTGCCCCCTTTGGTATAGCACATGTGAACCATGTAAACCAGTTTTCTTTGGACAAGTCAGAGGATGGCTACATTAACATTCCCAAGACACTGATTATGTCTTGGACTTTATTTACATGAATTCTGAAGAAACAAAAACAGTATGGTACTCTATGGTAAATCTGTGTGGAGGCAACAGTTCTCAAAAACTGACTGTATAAGGAGAGGAAAGCCACCAAGACACCCAGACAACCCTGAATAACTTATAGAATTATGTGGCTGGGATTGTGCAAGAGAGACTGGGGTGAGAAGGATCACTCACATTGTGAGGGACCTGTTGCTGGAGGACAGCTAGCTGCAGCAGTGCATCGTGGTCCACTTGGTCCATACTGTCTGTAGTTTGGGAATGATGACGCACTTGGGCAGCAATGGGCAGGCTTTTATACCCTGGCGGGTACGTTTCCACTGCCACTCGTGGTACACTTGGAACATTTGTATTACATTCTGAGTATTACAGTCAGACTGCATTCCTTTTGGCTTATTACATGTTCAACAAACACTCGGTGCACATTCTGGAGACATTATTGGTGTCTTTGAGGTCCATTCGTACAGCATTCAGGGTGACTTCCACATGGCCCTTGGGTGTTATTCACACAGCGTTCGGCCCTCTGTTGTAAATGGACTGCATTTATATAGCGCTTTTCCCTCTGCATCAGATGCTCAAAGCGCTTTACAATTATGCCTCAATGTCAGGGTGCTGCCATACAAGGCGCTCACTACACACCGGGAGCAATAGGGGATTAAAGGCCTTGCCCAAGGGCCCTTAGTGATTTTCCAGTCAGATGGGGATTTGAACCCATGATCTTCTGGACTCAAACCCAACACCTTAACCAGTAGTGTAAAAACAAAAACGTGATGAAATTTGGTATATGGAACAGATGAAACTTAATGGACAACACAGATAAAGGTTGTCAAGAAAAGCTCAGATTGAATGCAAAGTCCAGAACTTGACCCCAGTGTTATTGCCTTGAGTGAATCAAGGACAGCAGGAGAACAGCTAAAGGAGGAGCAAGGGGGCTACACTTTCTTCTGGAAAGGGCTTCCTGAGAAGAAATCATAAATCCACAGTGTCAGGTTTGGCCTAATTCTTAAACTGACTGAAATCTTGGTGGGTGTCAAAGAGCGACACTCCAGTTCCCCACTGCATGCATGTACACACGTGTTTAATATATACAGGACAGTTGTATGCAAAGGTTTGGGCAAACCTGATAATTTTCATGATTTACCTCTATATATCATTGATTGTCTGGATCAGAAATTTCAGTTAAATGTATCATATAGCAGACAAACACATTGATATTTGTGTGGTTAGCACCTTACCTGCGGGTGGAGGAGTGCAGACAGAGAGAAGGAGGAGGAGGAGATTTCACGACAAGGTCCTGTAACCCAGGCTCTAAAGCAGAATTTAACATCAGCCATAACACAGTGCCCAAAGCCAACGTGACAACTTATCACAGCAGAGAGCCCCGAACCCACAGCATGTGTCCGACCGCACACACTCTCAACCAGGAAGGAATCCCCCACACAGACCAGACCTCTGAACACGCAGTGTTTTGTGTAACACTTGCCACCACCCAGAAACCACTCCAGGTGGTGTGTGTATGCATGCACAGTGTGAGATCTCCGGCTTTCAAGGCCATATTGTCCCATCTACCTTAAAGGTACACCACACAGCAACACACCAAACACAAACACACACACATATATATATATATATATATATATATATATATATATATATATCGTCCACCTGGTCGTTACGGTGAGTTTCTCTGTGAATTTTCAGACCTTCTGTCTGACTTAGTGCTTAGCTCAGATAAGATACTTATAGTGGGCGATTTTAACATCCACACAGATGCTGAGAATGACAGCCTCAACACTGCATTTAATCTATTATTAGACTCTATTGGCTTTGCTCAAAAAGTAAATGAGTCCACCCACCACTTTAATCATATCTTAGATCTTGTTTTGACTTATGGTATGGAAATAGAAGACTTAACAGTATTCCCTGAAAACTCCCTTCTGTCTGATCATTTTTTAATAACATTTACATTTACCCTGATGGACTACCCTGCAGTGGGGAATAGGTTTCATTACACTAGAAGTCTTTCAGAAAGCGCTGTAACTAGGTTTAAGGATATGATTCCTTCTTTATGTTCTCTAATGTCATATACCAACACAGAGCAGAGTAGCTACCTAAACTCTGTAAGGGAGTTAGAGTATCTCGTCAATAGTTTTACATCCTCATTGAAGACAACTTTGGATGCTGTAGCTCCTCTGAAAAAGAGAGCTTTAAATCAGAAGTGTCTGACTCCGTGGTATAACTCACAAACTCGTAGCTTAAAGCAGATAACCCGTAAGTTGGAGAGGAAATGGCGTCTCACTAATTTAGAAGATCTTCACTTAGCCTGGAAAAAGAGTTTGTTGCTCTATAAAAAAGCCCTCCGTAAAGCTAGGATTGTTGGGAAAGTGTAGGAACACGGACCCACAACAGGGGGCGCAAATGAACGGACAATGGAGTAAGTCAAAATAACAACGCTTTACTGTTGTGAATGTGCACAACGAATACAACCAATTACAGAAATGGACAAAAGTCAATACACAAAGGTGTCGTGTGGGCAGGCTCGAAGATAGGAGACGCCTCTCCAAGGTAAGACCGGAACCACACGGCTTCCTCCGCCACAGGACCCCGGGAATACTGGAGCCGCCAAGTCCCGAACTCCCAGGTGGCCACTGCCTCCGCGTGTCGGACCTGGTACTGCTGGCGAGGGAAAAAGAACAGTTAGATGGGGGCGCGTTTGCACCCAGAACTCCGAACGGCAGGAAAGGTACCTCCACCTCTCGTTGGAACAGTAAACCAATAACTAGCTCAGTCAAAACTGTGTACTCAGTAGGCTTTGATATGTTACCTCTCTGGTAGAAACGATATCTCGGCAATGAGGTGGAGATGCCGTCCTGCTGATATACCCCACTGATGATTGCCGTCAGCTGTCTCAGGTGATGGGTGACAGCTGTCACCGAGGCTGCTCCCGTGAGGCGGCGGCGCCCTCTGGTGCCTGGAGCCCGCACTCCAGGCAGGGCGCCCTCTGGTGATGGTGGGCCAGCAGTACCTCCTCTTCAGCGGCCCACACAACAAGGATATCTTTCTACTCATCACTAATTGAAGAAAATAAGAACAACCCCAGGTTTCTTTTCAGCACTGTAGCCAGGCTGACAAAGAGTCAGAGCTCTATTGAGCTGAGTATTCCATTACCTTTAACTAGTAATGACTTCATGACTTTCTTTGCTAACAAAATTTTGACTATTAGAGAAAAAATTACTCATAATCATCCCAAAGATGTATCGTTATCTTTGGCTGCTTTCAGTGATGCCGGTATTTGGTTAGACTCTTTCTCTCCGATTGTTCTGTCTGAGTTATTTTCATTAGTTACTTCATCCAAACCATCAACATGTTTATTAGACCCCATTCCTGCCAGGCTGCTCAAGGAAGTCCTACCATTATTTAATGCTTCAATCTTAAATATGATCAACTTATCTTTGTTAGTTGGCTATGTACCACAGGCTTTTAAGGTGGCAGTAATTAAACCATTACTTAAAAAGCCATCACTTGACCCAGCTATCTTAGCTAATTATAGGCCAATCTCCAACCTTCCTTTTCTCTCAAAGATTCTTGAGAGGGTAGTTGTAAAACAGCTAACTGATCACCTGCAGAGGAATGGTCTATTTGAAGAGGTTCAGTCAGGTTTTAGAATTCATCATAGTACAGAAACAGCATTAGTGAAGGTTACAAATGATCTTCTTATGGCTTCGGACAGTGGACTCATCTCTGTGCTTGTTCTGTTGGACCTCAGTGCTGCTTTTGATACTGTTGACCATAAAATTTTATTACAGAGATTAGAGCATGTCATAGGTATTAAGGGCACTGCGCTGCGGTGGTTTGAATCATATTTGTCTAATAGATTACAGTTTGTTCATGTAAATGGGGAATCTTCTTCACGGACTAAAGTTAATTATGGAGTTCCACAAGGTTCTGTGCTAGGACCAATTTTATTCACTTTATACATGCTTCCCTTAGGCAGTATTATTAGACGGTATTGCTTAAATTTTCATTGTTACGCAGATGATACCCAGCTTTATCTATCCATGAAACCAGAGGACACACACCAATTAGCTAAACTGCAGGACTGTCTTACAGACATAAAGACATGGATGACCTCTAATTTCCTGCTTTTAAACTCAGATAAAACTGAAGTTATTGTACTTGGCCCCACAAATCTTAGAAGCATGGTCTCTAACCAGATCTTTACTCTGGATGGCATTTCCCTGACCTCTAGTAATACTGTGAGAAATCGTGGAGTCATTTTTGATCAGGATATGTCATTCAAAGCGCATATTAAACAAATATGTAGGACTGCCTTTTTGCATTTACGCAATATCTCTAAAATCAGAAAGGTCTTGTCTCAGAGTGATGCTGAAAAACTAATTCATGCATTTATTTCCTCTAGGCTGGACTATTGTAATTCATTATTATCAGGTTGTCCTAAAAGTTCCCTAAAAAGCCTTCAGTTAATTCAAAATGCTGCAGCTAGAGTACTGACGGGGACTAGCAGGAGAGAGCATATCTCACCCGTGTTGGCCTCTCTTCATTGGCTTCCTGTTAATTCTAGAATAGAA
Organism: Thalassophryne amazonica; assembly: GCF_902500255.1. Classification (NCBI taxonomy): domain Eukaryota; kingdom Metazoa; phylum Chordata; class Actinopteri; order Batrachoidiformes; family Batrachoididae; genus Thalassophryne; species Thalassophryne amazonica. The sequence goes on along the minus strand of NC_047105.1, from coordinate 138,275,074 downwards.
TTTAAAATTCTTCTTCTTACTTATAAGGTTTTGAATAATCAGGTCCCATCTTATCTTAGGGACCTCGTAGTACCATATTACCCCATTAGAGCGCTTCGCTCTCAGACTGCAGGCTTACTTGTAGTTCCTAGGGTTTGTAAGAGTAGAATGGGAGGCAGAGCCTTCAGCTTTCAGGCTCCTCTCCTGTGGAACCAGCTCCCAATTCAGATCAGGGAGACAGATACCCTCTCTACTTTTAAGATTAGGCTTAAAACTTTCCTTTTTGAAAAAGCTTATAGTTAGGGCTGGATCGGGTGACCCTGGACTATCCCTTGGTTATGCTGCTTTAGACGTAGACTGTGGGGGGGTTCCCATGATGCACTGTTTCTTTCTCTTTTTGCTCTGTATGCATCACTCCGCATTTAATCATTAGTGATCGATCTCTGCCCCCTTCCACAGCATGTCTTTTTCCTGGTTCTTTCCCTCAGCCCCAACCAGTCTCAGCAGAAGACTGCCCCTCCCTGAGCCTGGTTCTGCTGGAGGTTTCTTCCTGTTGAAGGGGAGTTTTTCCTTCCCACTGTGGCCAGGTGCTTGCTCACAGGGGGTCGTTTTGACCGTTGGGGTTTTTCATAATTGTTGTATGGCCTTGCCTTACAATATAAAGCGCCTTGGGGCAACTGTTTGTTGTGATTTGGCGCTATATAAAAAAAAGTTGATTGATTGATATATATATATATATATATATATATATATATATATATATATATATATATATATATATATATATATATATATATATATATATACAAGGTCTATTAGAAAAGTATCCAACCTTATTATTTTTTTCAAAAACCATATGGATTTGAATCACGTGTGATTGCGTCAGACAAGCTTGAACCCTTGTGTGCATGCGTGAGTTTTTCCACGCCTGTCGGTTGCGTCATTCGCCTGTGAGCAGGCTTTGAGTGAGGAGTGGTCCACCCCCTCGGCGGATTTTCATTGTCAGGAAATGGCGGAATGATTTGGGCTTTTTTTCCATCAAAATTTTTTCAGAAACTGTTAGAGACTGGCAGTTGGAAACCATTCGAAAAATTTATCTGGCTTTCGGTGAAAGTTTTACGGGCTTCACAGAGAATAAGGACTGTTACTACAGCTTTAAGGATGGCTTTAAGGATGGCTTTAAGGACGCTCTGTGCGCCGCGCTCCGTGCCGCCATCGAGAGCCACAAACCACCGGATCATTTTTTAAACGGATGGCTCTGTGGAGCCGGACAATTGTGTGCACTTTCTCTGGTTATCACAAGAGCTGGACATCAACCATTTTCCATCAGATTTCACTTTTAACAAGAGATTTTGTCACGGAAAGCCGAGCGGAGGCTTCGCGCGTTCACGACCGATTTGCTGATGGAGCGAGACAAAGGAACACCTCCATTTTGGTCTCACAGGACGGCTTTGAGATGGCATTCAGACAGCTGTCCATGGTTTTTCCATCGAGTGATTATCAGAGAAATTGTGGATGTGCCTGGACATGCCAGAACATGTCCCGTGAGGCTTCATCACGGCATTGCTGTGCGCCATGTGGCACCGCCGCGATGCGCAAAGCCTCCACTCCTCTTTCCATGACAAAAACTGCCGTTCATTTCCAAACTGGACGCTGTGTTTTATCCGAGACGTCGTCTCACTAGCACAGGAATTGTGAAAAGATGTGGACATCAGCACTTTTTTGGCACACTGAGACAGACGTGCGGAGGAATTCACTCGGGAGGAGCTCGAAGTCGAGCCGCTGCTCCTCCACGTCGAAAGGAGTCAGTTGAGGTCGCTCGGGCATCTTTTCCGGATGCCCCCTGGACGCCTCGCTGGAGAGGTGTTCCGGGCACGTCCCATTGGGAGGAGGCCCCGGGGAAGACCCAGGACACACTGGAGGGACTACAACTCTTGGCTTGCTTGGGAACGCCTTGGGGTTCCCCCGGAGGAGCTGGGGGAGGTGTATGTGGATCGGGAGGTCTGGGCGGCTTTGCTTGAGCTGCTGCCCCTGCGACCCGACTCCGGATAAAGCGGAAGAAAATATATATATATATATATATATATATATATATATATATATATATATTAGATGATTTGCCTTTGCCACACCATGCTGGAATGGCATGTGAGTCCAGAAAGAAGTTAGTAACATCCATTGTTCCGTTTTTGCAGGATTTGTCCTTGACCCAAAATACATACGCATAACAAACGGCAAATGTCAGGCGGCCACAGTTTCTCTGTGATCGAAATTGCACACAGGCATGCATGCACAGCTGCTCTAAGCAGGTACTTTTATTTGACAAAGACAGTGACATCCTCAGTTCCTAAATGCTTATTGAGTGTAGTTAGAAGGAAAGGTGATGTAACACAGTGGTAAACGTACCGCTGTCCCAGCTTTTTTGAAACATGTTGCAGGCATCCATTTCAAAACAAGCAAATATTTGCACAAAAACAATAAAGTTTATCAGTTTGAACATTAAATATCTTGTCTTTGTGGTGTATTCAATTGAATATAGGTTGAAGAGGATTTGCAAATCATTGTATTCTGTTTTTAATTACATTTTACACGACATCCCAACTTCATTGTAATTGGGGTTGTATATAAATTGAATACACCACAAAGACAAGATATTTAATTGAGGACAATAATACACCACAAAGACAAGATATTTAACTGAGGACACTAATTGTTGAAGCCTTGTAGGTGGAATTCTTTCCCATTCTTAATTGATGTACGACTTCAGATGTTCAACAGTCCAGGGTTGTCGTATTTTGCACTTCATAATGTGCCACACATTTTCAATGGGCGACAGGTCTGGACTGCAGGCAGGCCAGTCTTGTACCCGCACTTTTTTACTATGAAGCCACGCTGTTGTAACATGTGCAGAATGTGGCTTGGCATTGTCTTGCTAAAATAAGCAGGGATGTCCCTGAAAAAGACATTGCTTGGATGGCAGCATGTGTTGCTCCAAAACCTGCATTGATGGTGCCATCACAGCACCACACCCCCATACCATCACAGATGCTGGCTTTTGAACTTTGCGCTGGTAACAATCTGGGTGGTCTTTTTCCTCTTTTGTCCAGAGGACACAACGTCTACGATTTACAAAAACAATTTGAAACGTGGACTCATGAGACCACAGCACACTTTTCCATGTTGCATCTGTCCATTTCAAATGAGCTCGGGCCCAGAGAAGGTGGTGGCATTTCTGGATGTTGTTGATGTATGATTTTTGCTTTGCATGGTAGAGTTTTAACTTGCACTTGTAGATGTAGCGACAAACTGTGTTAAGTGACAATGGTTTCCTGAAGTGTTCCTGAGCCCACACGGTAAGATCCTTTACACAATGATGTCGGTCTTTAATGTAGTGCGGCCTGAGGGATCGAAGCTCACGGGCATTCAATGTTGGTTTTCGGCCTTGCCGCTTACATGAAGAAAGTTCTCTAGATTCTTTGAATCTTCTGATTATATTATGGACTGTAGATGATGGAATCCCTAAATTCCTTGCAATTGAACATTGGGAAACGTTGTTAAACTGTTGGATTATTTTTTTCACACAGTTGTTCACAAAGTGGTGATCCTCACCCCATCTTTGCTTGTGAATGGCTGAGCTTTTTGGGGATGCTCCTTTTATACCCAATTGTGACACTCAACTGTTTCCATTTAGGTGTTCTTTGAGCTTTCATCAACTTTGCCAGTTTTTTGTTGCTCCGTCCCAACTTTTTTGAAGTGTGTTGCAGTCATCCATTTCAAAATGAGCAAATATTTGCACAAAAACAATAAAGTTTATCAGTTTGAACATTAAATATCTTGCTTGTGTGGTGTATTCAATCGAATATAGGTTGAAGAGGATTTTCTAATCATTGTATTGTATTGTTTTTATTTACATTTTACACAACGTCCCAACTTCATTGGAACTGGGGTTGTAACATAAACCACAATAACATTTAAAACCTCAGAACCCCAAACTCCCATGTTGGATTGTAGCACAATCTCCATTGTCTATTGGTTAGATAAAATTGCTCATTTCTCCCAAAATATTAGTTCTATCAACTTTCCGTTTTCAAAGCGTTCTCCCTTGACCCAAAATATATAAGCATACCAAACAGCAAATGTTAGCTCTCCCCAGTTTTTGCATGATCAAAGCCAGACACACACACAGATGCCACTTGGCTATTATAATATATATTGAAGATTACAGAATACAGAGGTTCAGTATAACAGCTACAGACCCTTATTTGTTTTCAGTGAAGTCCTCACATGACCATTAATACAGTTCCGACTTAAACGGTTTCAAATATTTAAACCATACACACACTGAGCAAATATTTGTATGGCCTTGCCTTACAATATAAAGCGCCTTGGGGCAACTGTTTGTTGTGATTTGGCGCTATATAAATAAAATTAATTAATTGAAAAATAGACACACTAGCCACTTTATTAGGTTCACCTGTTCAATTGCTTGTTAACACAAATAGCTAATCAGCCAATCACATAGCAGCAACTTCATGCATTTATGCATGTAGACTGGGTGAAGACGCCTTGCTGAAGCTAAAACCAAGCATCAGAATGGCTGGAAAGGGGGATATAAGTGACTTTGAATGTGGCTTGGTTGTTGGTGCCAAATGGGCTGGTCTGAGTCTTTCAGAACCTTCTCATTTACTGGGATTTTCACGTACAACCATCTCTTGGTTTTACAGAGAATGGTCCAAAAAAGAGAAGCTATCCAGTGAGTGGCAGTTGTGTGTACGAAAATGCCTTGTTGATGTCACAGTGAATGGACAGACTGGTTGAATGGGTGACTGTGTGATACTATTCTGTCAGCATGGATCAACATCTCTGAGGAATGTTTCCAACACCTTGTTGAATCTATGCTATGAAGAATTAAGGCAGTTAAGAAGACAAAAGGGGTTCAACCCTGTAAGAGCAAGGTGTACCTAATAAAGTGTCCGGTGAGTATATAAAGTCTTAATTTTACCTGCTGCTTCGTTCCAATCAAATTCCCCATTACAGTCTGATGAAAAATGTTGTCCGCATAAGACCCCCTTGTTTTGGAAGATGACATCTGGAAATACTTACCAAATGACCCTAATATAATAATAATTCCTGGAAAGTACACTCCATTTATTCAAATGGAGTGTTTTTAAATAAGTGCCTCGGTGTTTGTCTGCTCCTGGTATGTTTGTCAGCTTGAACACCGCTGCTTTGTCCCACCAACACGAAGAAGGAAAAATAAATTTGAAAAGCTGAAAGTCCTTACAGCAATTATTTTATTTGCATCACAGCGCTCCATTTATTTACACCAGCATTCACCAGAGCCATCCTTCGTCTCTTCAGCACTCTGCTAGTAATGAAAATAAATCCCATCCAATCCACCACCACAAAAAACAACAACAAAAAGTTAAATTACACTATTAAGAACAACCATGTCATTCATTATGAGTGGGTGAGGTTAGTAATGCAGAAGGCTATGACATCATCATTAAAGTTCCAAATTGCTTTTCCACACAGAGATGTGAAGATGGCATTTTCCAATTTATCCACGCAGGGACCTGTTTTCAAAAAGTATTGTTTTGGCCACCAAAAGTGCTGTTTCTGTGTGGGCGAAATGCAAATGTGACACAAAACGTATGCGGGTACACCCAAAACCATTTCCATTTGGAAAGGAGACTTAGATTAGATCAAAGTAGAGTTATTTGGCAACAAAAGTACATACATACATATATACATACACAACCATTGCGGAGGATAGCACAGTAAAGCATCAAAACTTATTTACATTGTGACCTGCTGGATACGCAAATAAATAAATAAATAAAATCAAAAAGAAAAAAGTTCTAGATACACAATAAGAGTTAACAGAACAGATCTAAAATAGATATAATATCATTATGCCATTGACTAAAATTAGTGACATACAAATTGTTTAGCCACTTTCTTATGAAAGGATCTTTAGTCTACAACATACAAGTAAAAACAGGTGGAAATAGGTAGAAAGGTTGTTCATTCTTGCAAAATAAATGATTATTTAACAACTTTCTTGGCTCATTTCCTGTACTCCTCTGCATCTCTGTGTAGAGAGGCTCACAGAGATGTGCAGAGGAACAGCCACATTAAGTCTGAATGTAAACAAAACTGGACCACTGACCAAACATCACTGATTTGACTGTTTAATCTCACCTATGGACAATGTAGAGTCACCAGGTCACCTGAATGTCTTTGGAAGCGGGAGGAACCAGACCACCTAGAGGGAAACTATGCAACCATGGGGAGAACATGCAAACTCCACACAGAAAGGAGCAGGTGGGAAGCGATCCCACAACCTTCTTGCTGTGAGGAAACAATGCCAATATAGATAGATAGATAGATAGATAGATAGATAGATAGATAGATATTTTTTTATTTAAGTGTGCTGCATACAATAATGCCCAGCCCCCATGGGCTTATAAGACACTCCCAACAAAAGCAAATAAATACATACAACTATTTCATATATGCGGGTACAGCTGTCTCCACCGCAGCTGCCATACTTTCTCCAAAAATTCACCCAAAGCAAACACCCCTTCTTCAAACAGCCAACTTAGCATATGAAATTCAGAGAACCAAAATAAATCTGGATTCTGGGCTTGTACTTTTTCTCAGGGTCCCTTCACCCATAACACGATTGAAGCCAACCAGCGCATAAAGAAGGAATTACATGCCATTCTTGAAAAGTCGGAGCTGCCTCCAACGCCTTGTACACCTGTCGCTACAACTGTTCACGCACATAAGTGGCTGAAAGAAAGAGAGTGCCCTGTAAGAGCACTTTCGATCCCACTATGGCAGGTGTCAGCCAAATTCCATTACATTAGAAAATGGGCCATTAGCGGTGTGAGCACAAAAATAGTGAGAAGACAACCACTTTTGAGCTGGATCTGTCTAATTTGTCTATGTGCCTCCATGACTGTGGCATTCCAAAGCAACACACATGTGGCATGCCAGAGTATTGGATCTCCACGCAACACATGTGGCGTGTGTGTGTATCGTGTGTGTGTTGCACCCCCCATGCAACACATGTGGCGTGCACGTGTTTTGCACCCCCCCCCCCCCCCCAGCAACACATGTGGCGTGCCGGGGAGCATACTTGCATAGAATGCTGATATGTGTGCACAGATGGAGACTGGCCAGCCATGTCTGTGTGCACACAGCATGGTCAGCTGCCTCCCAGCTGACTGCCAGCCAGATACTCACTGACAGCTACAAATGATGGCTCAGTGGACATGACGTGTCACATTAAAAACACAGAGACCACCGCCAGGACAGGTATATAAATAAGTACTATACTACAATAACTACAAACACAATTCCAAAAAAAAAAAAAAAAAAGATCACATAACACAGAAACAGAGAGTGACACGTTGGTCTTCACACTGAATGGACAGGCAGCAATACCGCCGATAGTTGCAGCTGTTAAGATCTCTGGTTCTGGACGTCACGGCTGGGGGACGTACCGTGTTTTGACGGACATGACCTTACAACTTTCCACTGTGATGCACGTGTGTCTGCCTGCTGTCCTCACATAGACATATATAAAACATATATCACTTTTGTGACCGGCTGCTGTGAGCGAGTACACGGCGCCCACATTGACAGGCTGTCCCAGGTGAATCGGACCATCAGATCATGTGGTCATGCAGCAGGCAATCTGAATGTAAATGGTAAATGGACTGCATTTATATAGCGTTTTTCCATCTGCATCAGATGCTCAAAGTGCTTTACAAATAATGCCTCACATTCACCCCGATGTCAGGGTGCTGCCATACAAGGTGCTCACTACACACTGGGAGCAATGGGGGATTAAAGACCTTGTCCAAGGGCCCTTAGTGATTTTCCAGTCAGGCTGGGATTTGAACCAAGGATCTTTTGTTCTCAAGCTCCAATGCCAATGTCACGTCTGTCTGACAGGACATGCATGTCCTGTGAGAGGTACGCTGCAGGACTACCAGCCAACAGTGTGACAAATACCCCACTTTCAGTTGTGTATCAAGAAAAATACACCATCACAAACACCGTTTTGTCAGTTATTACAGCATTTTTTTCGCCGTAATTAAAGATGACAAAAACTTCCTCTTTGTCTACATCGTCTAATTTCAAGCTTCTCTACTATGGAAACCACCTGGACAACTGAGAGCCTTCACAGAAACATCCCATATACACTTCAATAGCTAACTTGGTAGTGTACTTGTGCACTCCAAGGAAGCACCTTATGGCCCGAATCTGGATGGCCTTACATTCCTTGGCCTCCTCAAAGCCCCACACTTCTGCTGCATACAACAAAACTGATTACACCATAGAATTATACAATTTTGTAAATGTACCAAAGCCAAGATCTGGGCATGACTTGGTTTTACTCAACTCAGATCCCAGTGTTCTACCTGCAGAGTCTGATAATGCTCTCCTTCCTTCAAAGTAATAGAACCAAATACAAAGGCATGATTTCTCTGCTGTTATACACTTCCTTCAGAAGACTAAAGACGTTAACAGTGAAAATTTTGGGATGCAACCACCCTTCTGATAGAAATTCTAGAGTAACCCTCAAGAGATTATGCAAAAATGTGTTTTTTAAACCTAACATTGTAGCTTCCTCATACCTTTATTGTTAACAGCAGGAAAAAAAATAATGTTGATTTGCCTCTATGTGGACACCTTTTGGATGTACAAAACAACAAACTAAATTTAAAAATCTCATCTACTTAAGACACAGTAGCTGTTTTACAAAATACTGTCTATTTGTTAACTTATAGTTGCAGTTTTGACAAAAATATAACCCAAAAGTTTTTTGGCAGCTATTTCTACCTACAATTTGGGATTTTATTGACTTTAGGTCTTGAGTACAATGTCTTGGGAACAATTTAAGCCATCAATGACTTTCCTGTGATGTATTTTGACACATGTACAACCAATATGCAAACCACACCCCCATTCTGGTTTTTACCTTAAACTATTATCATATCACAAATAAGCCTATTTAGGTGAATTCTGGTATAAACTTTTTATTACTGCTGTTCTGATCACTTTATAAATGACAAAACCATTCAAATGAAAAGCATTTATCAACAAATTAAATATGGCTGCCATGTAAATACAGATTATTTATTATATTGACAATAGCTTTTAGTAGACAGAGGTTCTGTGTAAGCAATATCAGATGTTTTACATCCTGACAATAGAGCATTGTGTTTGCATCTCTTACTCTAAACACTATGCTGCCCACAATTAAAGTGAATACAGCTGCATAAAAGGTTACTGACCAAAATGCTATGGTAACTATAAAAAATAGAACATAATTATTATACAGTAGTTACACATATGAATAAAAGCATGACTTTGCTGACTGTGGGCAAAACTACATTAATCATGAAGATCTTCTTCAAAGTCATCATATGCCTCTTCTTGTGCCTGGTCAATATCTTCATCAGAGTCACTAGTGTTTTCATCAATATAAATATCTACAAGACTTTTTGGCAGTATTTCCTCATCAGTCCACAGAGGCTCCAAATGCCCATCTTTCATCTCCCAGCCGTTTGTTTCAGAAGGGGTTGGTAATTCAGGCAATGAAATGTGT